>NW_007731239.1:69178-87646 GCF_000696425.1 Galeopterus variegatus | reverse complement strand
AATTTGGGATAACAATTTGTGCTGCTGCTTCTCCCTGCCATGTAGACACTCAGCATCTAAACTATGCTTTTTGTCTCCTACAGTTCTTTGCACTGCATTAGGTGGTAAACAGGTATTCATTGATTGTATATCATCTATACTGCATCCTCCCATCACATCCAGTAATGTGGGTTGCTTGAATTGTGTCCCCAAAGTTCATGTATTAAAAGCTTAATTCCCACTGTTAACTATTGAGGGTGGGAAGTCCTATTATGGTGATTGAAATGGGGGCCCTTGAAGAGGTGATTAGATTGTAGAACAATGCTGTAGTGAATGGATTAATAATAGCAGTCAGGGGCATGGTTCTCAGGGCTTTAGAAGAAGAGCACAGGAGAAGTTGTGTCTCTCTGCTCTGCCATTTTCTGCCACGTGAGACCCCTGCATTGCTGTAAAGCCACCACCAAAGAAAACCCTCTAGGATGTGTTCCCTGGACTTTAGGCTTCCCAGCCTCTAATACTGTAAGCAATAAATTTAATTTTCTTATAAATTACCCAGTTCCAGGTATTTTGTTATAAGCAACAGAAATAGACTAATACACTCAGTTTTCCATGTTTAGATTATCACATCACCCATGTTTAATGGGTTGCCTTTTGAAAACTCTCTTTGACAGTTACTGTCAACCTTCATTTAATTACTTCTTTTGTTGACAGCTCTCACACTCTGTTGACTCTTAATTGATCTGAACATCTAGTTATTCATAGATACTTAATAAAAGCCTATTAGGTGCCAGGAATGTGGGGGCAATAGAAAAGCTGGCAGCCCCTTTGCAGCGCTGACATGTTACCATGATGCCTCAAAGGAATCATTGAGACAGAATAGCTCAATTTAGTAAAGTGTTGAGAGAGACCAAGATGCACCCGAATTTGGGCACAGTGCAGAGAGTGGCTGAACAAGATTGCTACAGTGCAAAAACTGGACCATTTCCCAACTTATTTTGACAAGAATTTCACACTGTAGCTTCATTATTCATGACTGGAAAAAATTTTCAAAACAATAGAAATCCATGCAAGCAGGGGCCAGCCCGGTGGCGCCCTGCGATCTTAGTCCCACCAATTTTAGAAAAAAAAAGACTGAACAGCCAACCTGCAACATTCTTACCTCCATGATTTTTTTTTTTTTTTTAACTTTCAACTTGGTACAATTGTATCGATGTTATTTTCAAGGCTTAGCTCAAGTGTTAATTCCTTCAGAAAGTGTCCTTTGCTTCTCTCATTCCACCACCTCAAGCTGTGAATAATCTCACTCTTCTGGAAAGTCCCCTGAACACTTTGTAGCTCTCTAATCCCCTTTATTGTTCTCTGCCTGGTATATTTGTGGCCATTTCATTGTCCCCATTAGAACATAAGGCTTTGACGTAATAACTTCGTATAGCATACATTATACGGGGCGACACTGAGGGTTGCGATCCGTAGCCGGACATGGAAAAAGACAAAAAAAAAAAAAAGAAATCCATGCAAGCATAATTATAAAAAAGATATTTCATGGTAAATGGAAATAACCATACTATACTATCTTTTTAAAATACTTATCATTACTTTCAAAAGGGCTAATTCAGAGAGAACTTATAACATAAGTTGCTATAAGTAATAATAATGATGAAAATAATTATAAATAATAATGGTAAAAATGGAAACATTTGATGCTAAAGAAAAACTTACAAATTACCCTTTGAAAAATCATTTTAATGATAAATTTGAGTTCATATCAGTCAGTTTTTTGAGGTCATATCAAGAGTTAGTATTATTTTACTACACATTGATTACTGCAGCCGATGCATTGTGATACCTACTGCATAGAAGCCAGTAATTTCTATTACCCTGTTTTCTGTAAGCTGACCAGTGATTAATGATCCTACATGAAGAGCCCTGGGTGGAAACTGGCTGTGAGAAGCCCCCAAAACTATTCTGTTAGTTTTCTAAACACAAAATCCTATGGAAGTAAATTTTATCTCAGTGAAAGAGAGGATGGGTAAAGGGCATAAAGAAAAATCATGATTTGTAATAATGAATATGCTAATAATAAAAAAAGAGGATTTTCTAATATGATCAAACCAAAAGTAGAATCACTTGTCCACAGAGTCTCAAGGTTCCTGCCTGCTCAAAGATGGTCTCTTCCTGAAATTCTAGATCTTAGAATTTAGCAGCCTAATACAGGTTTCAAAAAAAATTTTTTTTTAATTTTACAACAGTTATATATTTAAAGAAAAGCTGTGAAGATAGTACAGTTTCACCATACACCCCAAACTCAGACCTTCTTATTATTGACGTCTAACAGTAGGTACGTTTTGTAACGATTAATGAACCCAGTTTGATACATTATTCTTAATTAAAGTCCATTCTTTACTCAAATTACCTTAGTTTTTACCTAATGTCCTTTTTCTGTCCGGGATACCATGCTATATTTAGTCTTCATGTCATCTTAGGCTCTTCTTGGCTGTTAGAGTATCTCAGATTTTCTTTGGTTTTGATGACTTTGACAGTTTTGTGGAGTACGGGTCAGGTATTTTGTAAAATGGCCATTAACGGAGATTTGTCTGTTTTCTCATGATTAGACGAGGGCTCTGGGTTTTGAGGAGGAAGACCACAGAGGTGAAATATCATTTTCTTTACATTGTATCAAGAGTATATGCTATCAGCATGACTTTCACTGCTGATGCTGACCTTGGTCACCTGGCTGAGGAATTTTGTCAGATTTCTCAACTATAAAGTTACTTTTCTCCCCTTCCAGTTTGAAAGGAAGACACTACACAGTTCACCCTTAAGGAGTGGGGAGTTATTTAAATAAATTATTTGTAATTCTTCTATATGAGAGACTTGACTGTTCTTTCATGTTTATTTATGGTATTCATGTATTTATCCATGCATGGGCTCATGGTTATTTATATTATGCTCTGAATTATAATCCAGTGCCACATTATGTATTTTATTGCTCAAATTGTTGCAGTTTTGGCAATTGTAAGCTCTTTCGCTTGTCTCCTGTGCCTCTTTGACATACCCACATCATTGTGGGTTGCTTTCTCTTTGTTTTTTGAACACTTCCTTTCTGGCATTAAAAGGAAGGCTCGTGTTGTATTTTTCTTGCATCAGAACTGGAATCAGCCGTTTCTCCAAGGAGTCCTTTCGTTGGTTGCTTTCTTTGTAATTTTGAAGTGTTTTTATAGCCACTATGCAGGCACTTTACAAATATTTTCTTTCTTGATTTTGTTTCATTCTTTCAACACCATTATGTAGCCTTTAACTTCATTTCATAGCTGCAGAAACTGAAACTCAAAGATAAATGAATTATCCAAAGCCATATACAGTTAGCGAAGAAGTAGAGCTGTGATCAAAACCCAAATCTGCCTCCAAAGCTCACACTCTGAACCTTTACTTCACAAGGCCAGCGTCCCTTATTACTAAGCTAGTGTTAGATAGAAACAATGCTATTGTGAGCTACCCTGCCTTTTTGTTAAAAGGAAGAGGCAAAAGCCAGCTAAACTCTCCTCTGGGAAGATTCCCTTAGGATTCCAGCCACACTGATTCCTTCCTTCTAGGAACTTCGTTCACACGGAGAGTTCAAAGACTTCCCTGAATGTTGTGGAAGTTGTTTGTGGGCTGCCCTGTGGTTTTCTCTCTGTATCTAAATTTCCAGATCGGATTGTCAGCTCCTTAGAGAGTGAGGAAAACATACTACAGTGTAGGATTATTCTGGCAGCCACATCTCTTCAAAACAGATTGTGGTGAAATGGTTGCCATTGAATGCAAATACTAAAACCTGCACCTCTCATACCAGGAGAGCATAAATCTCCACTGAAGTGATATTACATTGTTGTTATGATTATTTTGTATTGACTGAATTGACTGAGTCTCCCCCTGGGCTAGGAGCTTCTTTTTTTTTTTTTTTTAATTGTAAATTGGCAATCTATAATTGTGTAAATTTATAGGATACAAAGTGATATTAAAATTTATAAATAAAATGTGGAATATTTAAATCAAGCTAGTTAACATATTCATCACCTCAAATATTTAACATTTTTTGTGGTGAGTTTCTTAAAGATAAATGTCATTCACATGTTTCCCATTCTCCAGGGCCTCAAACAGTATTGAACATGTTCCAGGCACTCCATTAGTGTAGACAGAATGCTTAAGAGAAGCTCTTGGGTCCCAGACCAGAGACTATCTGCTTCTGACTTAGACACTATTTTAACTGACTTTCCTCTTAAGAAGGCAGTTGTATGAGATGCCCCTGAGTTAGACACACCGATAGCAGTGAGAAATGGGTCCCTGCTTCCTTTAAAAAATCCCACTGAAAAAGACAGTAAATGAAGAAAAAATAAACAGGAGTGAACTCATATGATTGTAAAGAAAGGGAGATTAGATGATAATATACAAGAAATGTCAACAGAATTTTAAAGGATGGTAAGTAGGCAGATGAGAGGTAGTTGACCTGGCAAAGTTGGAATCAACAATCTTTCAGTGAGTGAAGCAAGGACGATGTCAGACAGTCTGTGATACAGAACCTGGAAAGGCTCAAGAACTGAATGCCCTGTAGAGCTGAAGGTCAGGGCACTGAATGAGTAGAAAAGGGGCACCTATCCACAAGGTGTGTTAGTAGATAAAAAGCTAGTTGAGGGGCCGGCCCGGTGGTGCACTGCGCTAGTGCGCCGCTTGGGAAGCGCGGCGGCGCTCCCGCCCGAGGGTTCGGATCCCACATACAGATCGGTTCCCGCTCACTGGCTGAGCGAGGCGCGGGAGCAACACCGAGGGTTGCAATCCCGTTGCTGGTCCCCGGTCCGGTACGGGGGCAACACTGAGGGTTGCGATCCGTTGCCGGACACGGAAAAAGACAAAAAGACAAAAAAAAAAAAAAAAAAAAAAAAAAAGCTAGTTGAGGAAAGCCACTTTGCACCCTGGAGTGGGGCTGAAAAAAGAGGACTGGTTGAAAATATGCATGAAGACCAGTTAGACAACCATCTACTCCTAGATCCCATTCCAGGTGACTCAGTCAAGTACCTCTTCTCCACCCAGTAGAAGACAGAAGGATTATTTTCTAGAAGCTAATTTGAACCAGAAGAATGATGTGCTGTAAGGACCCCAGGCACACAGATGAGGTCAGGAACAAGGCACTGAAAACAGAAGGTGTAATTGAAATTCTGTCCACTGAACAGGAAAATGTCTAGCTCCCTTTTCTTCTCACACTCAGAAGGCTTATATCTAAAGTTTTACTCACCACCTTCCTGACAGGGGTTTGGAAAATTCCTCTTTGATGAACCTGGCTGAAGTACTGACTGGCTCATAGATAATCACATTTGTAGATTCTCCAGTGAATTAGCCAAATCATCACGACATACTCTATGGCAAGGCTCACCCTTCCAGAAACACAGAGCTTCCAATCAGTTTCCTTATTCACCTTTAAGAGAAAACAGTATGTCAGTCAAATAAGGAAGAGATGATATAAAGAGCAAGATTCAAAGAATAAGAAAGTGCTCCTGAAATTATAGTAAAAATTTCTGAGAAATTAACACAAAGATTAGAACTTAAAGTAGAAGATATCTCCCAGAAAATGGAACCTGAAGAAAAGAGATTGAACCAAAGGAGAGAAAAAAAAAAAACAGAAAAGTAAGCAATTTTCTGAAAGATGAAGTATTTATTGATTCCAGGAAAAGAAAAAATTGGGCAAGAAAAAGGAAATGTAGTTAAAGTATACCAGGCTTGGAGGTGGACAATATACACGTAATTATAATAATGTACACTCTGAATATTAGTTTAACCAAAGTTACATGGAGGAGTCCATATCACTGGAGAAATCAATGGATAACATCTGAAGCTAATAAATCAAGAGATAGTAGAGAAACTTATTGTTGGGAAAATAGAACAGTTTGGTCAGGGCACTCACCTCAGGTCCAGCTGGATGTGGCTCAGCATCCTTTGTAAGCAAATTGTGTGTGTGTGTATGTGTGGCATTAGTGCTCATGTGTGCCAATGTATCTTTTTAGTTTTGTTGCTATTCTTGTGTTCTTCAGGGAGAAAGAGAGAGACAGAGAGAAGAGAGAGAGTTTGGTGAAGCAGGTGGGTGGGCATTGGCCTCGGGTGTCCACCCAGTGCAGCAGTGCTTTCCAACCTACGGCTTTCAAGGACCTTTTGGCCGGATACCTAGCTCCTAGACCTGCATAAAGGGGTCTGGTGGCCCAGCCTGGCATGTGAAGGGTTTGTGGCCCAGACTGAGCTGTGAACCTACTTGAGGGGTCTGTGGGTTCCAGACCCAGCCTTAGCTCGACAGTCGGCTCAGTTGGTACAGGATTACCAGCAGGTAAAAGAGCAACACAACTGGTGTCACGAACAGGATTAAGAACTAGACAATTGGCGCTGTGAGGATTCCAGGCCTTAGCATAGCCAGAGCAGGATCCTAGCCACCACAGTAGCCAGACACATATTTTGGGCTGCAGGGAGAGATATGCCTAAAGAAACATCCAGCGCAGTTGAAAGCTCTTGCACTGGTGAAAGGTGTGAATTGCTGCTCTTTGTTATAAGCGTTGTAGTATTTGACATTTACATGTACTGTTTTGACATAAAAATAAATAATACATTTTAAAAATCAAATACAGTAATTGAAAAATGTCAGCATGATGGAGCCATTCAGTGTTCAGATAGCCACCTGCATACAGTAGTCCCTGCAGGACATAGTGGAACAAATAGTGTTCATTTCAATGGCCCCAAGTCATCCAGAAAAGGTTTGATTCTGGTCTGCATATTCTGCTTTGGAGAAATAGGGATGTGGCTGGGATCCTTCTCCATCAAAATTCTCATGTGCTGAGAATTTCAGCATCACAGGAGGCACACTTCAGTTATTTGGGATGCAGACCATCCTACTCTCCATGTGTTGCCTAACTTGTGTCTCCCATGTATCCTCGTGCATCCAGAAGAATTGCAGGATGCTTGGCTGCAGACTGACTTGACCTGGTACAAGCTCCCATCTTCATCTATAAGTCCCATGTCTACCCGACTCTTTTCTGCCCAGCAGAGCTGACCCTCCACGCTGGTACCCACAGGCACCTTGTCCTTGGATGATTGCCTTGAGAGCGGCTAGTGAAAGTCACCAGCCCCTGAACAGTATCTTTGGAGGCAGAAATTCACCTCCCCAGACACAGAGGCTGCAGTGGTGAGTTGGATGAAGTGCAAGGGAAAAAGAAGAGGCAGAGAGGGCAGGCTGTAGCTTCTCATTAGACAGTATGTCCCCTGCTTGTTCTAATACTGCAGAGACCCCAGGGACGCTTTGCTCAGCTGTTATTTTCCTGGCGGAGTCTCAACAGGCAGAGTTACTGTAGCTTCTCATTAGACAGTATGTCCCCTGCTTGTTCTAATACTGCAGAGACCCCAGGGATGCTTTGCTCAGCTGTTATTTTCCTGGTGGAGTCTCAACAGGCAGAGTTGGAGAACAAAATAAAAATCGCACTGACCCAGCTGCCATGTGAGGCTTTTCACATTTGTTAGCTGGCTCATGCTTTTTTCCTGGCAATCTTTCTGCCATCAGGTAAATGGGAGGATTACAGCAACACATCCCAGATAAGCATGAGGGCTCAATGTAGCAAAGATTCTGTTTCCCTGGATGTTAGAATATTAGAACAATTAACACTAAACTATAATGTTTTGATATGGTAATAAAAGGAATGGGTGGTTTTATTATATTTCTTGCTGTAGATCTTCAGCAAAGTTGTTAAGAGATTTTTCCATGATAGAATTATTTGAATAATATTAAGGACAGTCAAGCAACATTCAGAGATACTGGGATTTGAAAGACAATGGTGAGCCACTGCACATAGGGAGACCCTTTCGTTTATGGAAATAGAGAATGTTGGAAATGGAAGGAATCCCTGACTCACTCTGCAGGTGGGTTGGGAAGATAAAGTGACCTGAGCAAGGTCAAGGTCATCTTCCTCCTTTCTCTCCATGTCTCCCTCTCTCCCCTTCCCACCCCCTTCCTTTTTTCCCTTCTCTCCTCCTTTCTTCTTCTTCTGTCTCTTTTACTACTGCCTCTTTCCCCTCTTCTCTTTACTCAAGCAATTACTGAGGACTTAGTGTATGCCTAACACTGGACCACATATTTTAATAATTACAGGTGCAATTTATCAATTTTAATAATGTGTGTTTTAATAATTTAATAATATCTGCACCATCATACATATAAAGAAACTGAGGCTTGGAACAATTATATAATTTGCCTCATGTTACACAACTTGCAAGTGGTAGAGTTGGGTTGGAAACTAGGCAATCTGACTTCAGAGCTGCTATGCATACCTGGCACAGGGTGAGTGCTCAGTTATGTCAGCAATGAGCCTGATGTTATTGGTGTTGGTGGGGGAGAATGGGAAGAATGAAACACAGGACAGTTAGGTGATTTGCTCAAGGTCACCCAGTAGTCAGTGGCAGTGGACTTTATCTAGTTGTCTGACTTCAGGCCACCCTTCTCTCTGCAGTGCCAGGGTGTGAATATACGAACAGAAATGTTTGTATGTTAACTTCTAGAAACATAACCTCCCATCAAGTTTCCAGGTTCTGAATTCTCACTTTACTTGAATTGTTTTGATGTTTTACATAGACCTGCTAAGCATGATCAGAGACGATGCTGAAGAAACTATTTTAGGCTAATATTTGTTTCCTTACAGGCAGTTAAAACAAAACTATGACAGTATTAGATTAAATGTACTTTTTCCCTGGCCCAATGTTAAAAATTTTTTTTTCATCAAGGGAAATTTTAGTTTTAACCACTATGTAGGGTCACACTGAATCTGTGGTTGCCTGATGTATCAGAAGTCATTGTCTCTTTTCACTCAACACTAGGTCAGTCATTCTCACGCAAAGTTAATTGGTTATTCAGGACCTGAGGGGGTCATGGGTAGTGGTTATTCATTTTAGCAGTTAACCTTAGGTGAGAGAGACCATGGCTCCAGACTGTCAGCCCATGGTGGCTGCCACTCCATCCCCGTCCTCCACTTGTGTAAGCCACCTTGGGCCTGAGTATTAGCTGCCCTGCCACTCTGCCATGTGCAGGTATGAGGCTGAGCTGACTAATCTGGTCCTTAGTCCCACCAATTTTAGAAAAAAAAAGACTGAACAGCCAACCTGCAACATTCTTACCTCCATGATTTTTTTTTTTTTTTTAACTTTCAACTTGGTACAATTGTATCGATGTTATTTTCAAGGCTTAGCTCAAGTGTTAATTCCTTCAGAAAGTGTCCTTTGCTTCTCTCATTCCACCACCTCAAGCTGTGAATAATCTCACTCTTCTGGAAAGTCCCCTGAACACTTTGTAGCTCTCTAATCCCCTTTATTGTTCTCTGCCTGGTATATTTGTGGCCATTTCATTGTCCCCATTAGAACATAAGGCTTTGAAGGCAAAGACTGAGTTTTGCCTATCTTCAGTTTCTTTACAACTTACAGGACAACAGTTTTCATGTATTTGGGACTCAGAGAATAGAGATATTGAATTTTCAGGCAGGTATATACCATGTGGGGACAAAGGTTTAGAAAGATGGAAATGACTGCCAATTCTTTTTTCAAATAATGACTAGATGATACTGACATGTTCTCTGTCAGAGATTCATACTTTAGTCTATGGCTTTAGTTTACTCCAAGTAAAGGAGAACTCCTAAACTGGGGGTTAGCAAATGCTGGCCAATAGGCTACATTTAATAAGCTGCTTGTTCTTATATCACCAGCTATAAGAATTTTTATATTTTAAATGATGGGGAGGGTGCAAAACAAAAGAAGAATGGTATGTCATGACACAAGATTATATTAGATTTTAAAGGTGAAACTAAAATCGTATGAAATTCAAATGTCAGTGTCCATGAATAAAGTATAATGGATACAGCCATACCCCTTTGTCTGTGTACTGTCTGGGGCTGTTTTTGTACCAGAAAAGCAGAGTTGAGTCATTACAACAGAGATTGTACATCCCACAAAGCCTGAAATATTTACCGAAAAAGTGTGCCACGTCCTGGTCATGCTCAAAAAATGTCTGCCGCAGTGTGAAAGAGGGAAGGGGAGCCCTTTTGATAAAAGGGGGAAGTGGATGAGGTCACAGAGTGCCTGGAGGAAAAGAAATCTGGACACAATAAAAGGAAGAAAGTGTGGGCCGGCCCCACACTTGTGGTGCACTCGGTAGAGTGTGGCACTTGGGAGCGCGGCGGCCCTCCTGCCGAGGGTTCGGATCCCATACAGAGACCGGTCCGCTCACTGGTTGAGCGTGGTGCGGGCGCGACACTGAGGGTTGCGATCCTATTGCTGGTCACAAAAAAAAGACAAAAAGGGAAAAAAAAAAAAAAGGAAGAAAGTGGAGGCAGACGCTTTCTTGGGAATACAGATCTTCGGGGTTGTGTATACATGTGCGGCCAGATCTCCATAAGAGATTCTCACAGTGAAGGGGACGCACGGACGAAGGAAGCACGCGAGACCTGGGCTAACAGTTTGCCAGAGAAGTTCTGCTTTATTCAAGGACTGCGCGTACATTTATAGAGTGCTGTGCTCCAGGGCGGGAGATAGAGTGGACGGGGTGGTAACTGATTGGACAGGGCTGGGCAGGAGGTGAGCCTTGACCTGTGACTGGCTGAGGTTTGGCACAGGTGGGCTTGGGTGTTGGCGCCAGCGAGCTTGTTTACTTCTGGGAAGAACCAGGAAGGGCGCCATATTGCCAGGGTGTGTCCCTGTTCAGGCGCCCATGGGGTCCCTACACACAGCTAGTGATCATGCCCTACAGGCAGACCCTAGGTATTTTGCACAAGCTTCTACTCTCCTTTTAAGACTCTGCATGGTTCCTTAGGAGAAAGGATGATGTTAGGAGATTGTCAATCTTTCCTGATCATTTTGCGTACCAAGGCTAATTAATATATGCATTAAGATCTAAAGGGCTCTGTATCAAGGTTGTCTCTGATTCAAGTATAATAACGTGTGTGTGTTGTAGAGAAATCTATATTGTGTGTGTGTGTGTCTGTCTGTCTGTCTGTGTGTCTTTTGGGAGGGAAATCTATTCTGGATGAATGCCAGTTATGCCCTATGTGGGGATCATTAAACATTTGGAGTTTTCAGATAAAGAAGCATCAATTGGAACCTGGCTAAAAGCAGTTGGCCCTTGAAGAGTTGGGATTACAGTTCTTTTCATGAAGAAATCTGCCAACTTCATGTGTTTGTCTTGTTTTCTTATTGCAGGGTAATGCCCTCTACTTTAAATCTGCCAGGAATGTCACAGTGAACATTCTCAATGACCAGACTAAAGTGCTAACTCAGCTGATAACAGGTAAGAAAAGGAAGAACTTAGTGCCTGGTCCATGCTAGGCACTCAGAAAATATAAACTTGAAGGTGAAATCAAGTACCATGTTGTACCAGTCCATTTTTGTTGCTTATAACAAAATACCTGAAACTGGGTGATTTATAAAGAAAAATGAAATTTATTGCTTACAGTTTCTGAGGCTGGGAAATCCGAAGTCCATCTGGTGGTGGTGACAGTGACCCAGGGGTCTCACATTGCAAGATGGTGGAAGCAGAGAGCAGCAGAGAGGAAAAGACAGACTCTACTCTTCTTTTAAAGCTCTCAGAACCATGCCCCTGACCACCATTTTTAATCCATTCACTATAGCAAGGTGCTACAATCCAATCACCTCTTCAAGGCTCCATCTTTCGATAGCCCTAATAGGATTTCCCACCCTCCTATCAGTCACACTGGGGGCTAACTTTCTAATACTTAAAACTTGGGGGATACAATTCAAGCTTCAGGGAGTTTTGGGGGTACATAATTCAATCCACTACACATGTGAACTTGAAATGAATGTTTGCTAACAAAATGACTATATTGCGAAAGAGAGTATCATTTATTTCATGATTCTACTAATGGGTGGAATCCCGTCTATATGCATATTTAACTTTTGAAACCTGATGATATATGCTCAGGAAGAAAAACCTATTTTTCATAGAACATGGCCCCTAAATACAAGCCAGCTGCTTCATCTGGTAATCAACAAAGAAAAGCTCCCTGCCCCAGTGCTGGAGGAAAAATCGGCTATGTTGGATTGATTGAATCCATACTTTATCATGGCCCCTAAATACAAGCCAGCTGCTTCATCTGGTAATCAACAAAGAAAAGCTCCCTGCCTCAGTGCTGGAGGAAAAATTGGCTATGTTGGATTGATTGAATCCATACTTTACGGGTTGTGAAAGGGATTTTTAATGACAGTTTGAATCCATGCCATATTTGCCATCCACGCTGACTTTGAACCTAACTGCATTGCAAGATGCAGATGTATCTCCACAGAATATGTTTGTGTGGCTCCTTTTAATATAGCAGATCTGTTCCTAACAGCTGCAGAAGGCACTCACTGGATTTTAAGCCTCCTATTGCCAAAATTTAAACAAGGATTTGTTATTCACAATAGTGATTGTAATGATAAACATGGGCCCCGTGGTCCTGGTAATGTGTTGAGTGCTATGATCAATGCCCCCTCTGTAGGTTATAAGCAGCAGTAAACAGGGGGGCATTATGCACCCCCACAGTGGAAGGGAAAAAGGAAAAGGTTTGAATGGCATTGTTATACTTCCAGACAGAAAATGCCATTTGTTTGGCTTCAGGGCTAAGAGAAAATATGCAGATGAACATTTTGAGAAGCCAGTTGCCCGAATGCCCTGAAACATTACTATGACTAAAATAGCTGGAGGCCCACTAATAAACAAGCCACAGGAAAACAGGTGCCTTTGTGCCCAGAGTCTTCCCTGCCGGGGAGAGAGCCTCACTCCCGTGCCACCCACCGCCAGGAGCACTGCGTAGGGTGTCTAGAGATTCACAGCCTGTGGGTGACTTGGACCATCCGCCCATGGAGGAGCCCAGGGATGGAAGGAGCCGCTGCACCGCAGAGCCCGTAATCCATAAACATGTGGTTTCAGTGCGCAACTGGATTGTTGGCCTTGCTTATATAACATCTGGCCCACAGTCACAATGCTAAATAATTAAATAAACAGCTTCAGTAAGCAATGATTTAAGCAGCATGGGTGAAAACTGCTTCCAGGAGGGAAATAAATCCAACCTCCAGCTCCCAGATTCTCACATTCAAAAGGAACTTATTCAGCCTGTTGATCATGTGCCATTTATTTGCAGTAAGAGCTTTGGTTTCCTTGAGAGATTTTGTTTTGATAAAGCTGGAACTGCCCAAATGAGTATTATTCAGCCAAAGAGTCAGGCAGTGTCTCTCTTTCCTCCACCTCCTTTTTATCCTTCCTTCCTTCTCCTCCTGTCCCTTCTCTGCCCACTCTCTCCTGACACCCCTCTTTTCCTCCCCCTGTTCCCTCTCTCCCTACCCCTCCTCTTCCACCTCCATCTGCCTCTTCCCCTCCCTCCTCCCACCATCCCATTCTGTCTCTCCTCCTCTCTCCCCCTTCTGTCTTCCTTCTTTCCCCTCCTCCTCTCTCCTCTCTTGCCTTCATCCCTCTAGTAGTCTTTCTCTTTCTGCCTCCCCTTCCCAAGTGAGGCCTTCTTGGGGACTGGAAGACACCTGCCCCTCACTCTTAAAGTAAGGCACCAAACAGCTAATACTGAAATGAGAAAGGCAGAAAGCCATTCTAACACTAGGTAACTGGAGCCTTTCATGAGGATAATAGATGCGTTAAAAATATAATGCTAAATACACACTCACCCCTAAAGTTTTCCTTCAGGGATTCTCTTTTTATATTACATTTATGCACACGGTGGAAAGCACCAAACAGCTCCTCAGACGATCCCTTCTGATGCCTGTTATACTTGCTGGTGAACTTATTGGAAAGTAAATTACTCCTGCCTTCCAAGCACTGAGGTCTACTGAGGTACTCCTGAGGATTCAAGAATTCTTCTGCTTACCTAAAGAATGTCTCAAAGCCCTTTAGAAACTCTCGTGTTAGAAGTTCAGGTCATCTTTTCCCATAAAACAATCCTTTAAATGACAGTTAAGTTCCCAAGTTAGGCCACAAATGCATATTTGGCCCCAAATGCTGCTGATTTATTATCTCAATAGTGGGTCCAAACAGGGAGCCCTCTTACCTGCCAGGAGGAGAGCAGTATGGGTGCTTTCGGCAGCATCTTATGAGGGTGGAGAAGGGTCCCAGTATCAAGGGGGGTGGGGAAAGAAATGAGGCTCGATGGCCCCCAAGCCTTGTCAGCTCCCAGACTCATGGCAGTGGCGTAACTTGGAGAGTGCTGATACATCCTGATGGGCTCCAGTTCTCCTCCCTGTTTAGGAGATTAATTAAGGAGGCACTTCATACATCACACGCAGAGGGGGAGTAATTGAAGATTAGCTTCACATTACAAATAGTGTTTTTTCCTATCCTGTAGAGGAACAATGGGTTCACCAAGGGACCTCCTAAGCAGTCTCCTGCTCCATTTGCATTTCCCTCCAGAGTCATTTTTTAAGATTCCTGTCATGTCTGGGGAAGTTCGGCAGCCCCAGGTGAAATCGACAAACGACAAGCCGTCTACAGTAATCGAGCCAGCAGTTCCTCTGTGGGGTTTTGGCTAAAACTACCAATTACTGAGCTTTAGATACCCAAATGGTTCTGGCCCCTGGTAAATTCCGTTTTGTGTTCTGTGAAGCCTTGAAAAGCAAAATAACTTAATTGTGCTTTGTGTTCTCTGATTGCTATAGTGTCTTCAGTACACTCTCCTGTGGGTCTCACAAACCATTCATGAGTTCAGAGTAAACTTGATTTATACACAGAAAAGTGTCCTTGACTCTCCAGGGGTCAAGTATGAAGATATTGCCCAGGTCCATGGCAGCAAACTCCAAGCATTTGTCTCCCCCCAGTCATCCCCTCACTTTGCCGTATTACTGGATCCAGAGTGGACAAACTGCTGACACTATGCCCATCCTGAGGTCATTCATTCATTGGCACTTTATTACCTCTGCATTCCCAATCTCCCCCCACAAAAGGTAATAACCCTAAAGTATTGACAAGTAATATAGATTTCACTGAAAGCTCCGATGCAATCAAAAAGACAGCTGCATCTTAGCCCTCACAGAAAAATCTAATCCAGATCTCTCGTTACACATCTCTGTTCTTCAGGATCTCCCTTTGGCCCTCGTCTCCAGTTTTCTACTTCCTCCTATCCTCAGAAAGCTCATCTCCTCAGTGCTCCAGATGTGTTGGCTCCAGCCCCCTTCTTTTCTAGGCAAATAAACATCCCTTTCCTCTTGTGAAACAACTCCAGGAGCTCAGTTCTGCCAATGGCTCACTCAGTGACCTTAAGAGAGCCCTGAGTCTTGCTGCTGCTTATTCTCCTCACCTACAGCAAGACGGCAGTCAGACAAGATAATGTCCAGATCCCATGATGCGTGAAACAACTCCAGGAGCTCAGTTCTGCCAATGGCTCACTCAGTGACCTTAAGAGAGCCCTAAGTCTTGCTGCTGCTTATTCTCCTCACCTACAGCAAGACGGCAGTCGGACAAGATAATGTCCAGATCCCATGATGTTTAGAAATTCTGTGCTTTCTATGTCGATTCAATCTCCTGCTCATTAAGGAGCCTTTCCAATATGCTGCTTTGTGTCAGAGGACTAGTGTGGATGTACTCGCAAGAGATGAATTCTGCCAAGTGGATGTGATTATGTGCATAAGAAGAAGTGCTTGTTGTTAATACGAAGTGTATTGAACACATTGCTGTTGAAATATGGGGATGGTGATGACCACAATGATGGCAGCCACAAGAGCAGTCTCCTATATTTCACAGCACTTTTCTGCCTACAGAGTTTTTTTTATAGGCACAATATCATTTGGTCATGAGGTAGATAGAGGAGGTGGTGGTAGACCAATTTTATAAATGCAGGAACTGAGATACAGAAAGATCAAATGATTCACCCAAAGTCACATTACCAGAAAATGAGAGGGAGTTGGGACATAATTCATGTTTTCTTATTCCTAGACCAATAGTTTTGACAAAAAGAAAAGTGACCCCAGGTGTCCAGGGGTTGGCCTGGTGCTATCACTCAAGTCTTAGCGATCTCTAGCTTGAACATATATAATTTCACAAAACATCAACACCAGACATGGCCACATAGTGTCCATGGTGGATCAAGACAAAACAAAATGCCAAAAAACAAAGACAGCTCTGATTATGCCTGAACATAGACAAAACCATAAACATCATCCACACCACAAAAAAGACCAAACATCCCCCCATCCTGGCTGGTGAGTGACTGCTATTTCCTTATTCATGACAATTTCAGCATTGCTCAGGTGTTTCCTACTTCTAGATAAGATTTATTAAGATATCCAATCTTAAAATTACTCCCACTTCCTAAAAGTATCTAATCCAGAGTAAAGCCTTGCTTGCTTCCTTAACCCCTTCCTCAAATAACCTAACTTACAGGGTCAAATTTTGTAAGTCATCCTTCATAACAGCTTCTTACTGTGGTACCCATGGTTCCCCATGGTGTGTGTTCTCCCTGCAATGAGTAATAAACCTAGTTCATTCAACTGCAGGTGTGTTTCTAGTGGCCTTTGGCTGGACGACACTGAGGACTCTTTTATTGCTACTTATTTTTAAGTGACATTCTTGAAAAATACCTAGAAGAAAACAAAAATGTTCTGTCAGAATCTCTTGGACAGTTTTGGAAAAATACAAGATTTCTGTACTCTCAAAAATTGTTCTGTAGGAATTTCTAGACCAAAAGATAAATTCCTTTTTATCGGAGCTAGATTCCTTTTTATTCAGAGGCTAGAATATGCCTCTGTGTTATTCTGATGCAATTTCTATAGACCAGCTTTTAGGTGCCACCTGAAATTGAGGTATTCAGGTAGATCCAGCTTAGATAGATTGATATATCTCCTCCTTTTAGAAATTCTCATTAACCTGTTTTACTCTTTCCATAGTTCCTAAAACTCTCTGTGGTTTTCTGGTTTGTTTATTAATAAATTGTTAAATTTGTATTGATCTGTCTCCATCAGAATATAGGTGCTGTGGGATCAGGGGCCTTGTCTTCCTTATGCATTGCTGTAATGGCACCTTCATGGACAGCATCTGTTGTCATATGATAAACCATCTAAATTTTTTTTTATTGGGTGAAATTCTACCATAAAAGATTCAACAGCTTCCAAGGCAATTAATTATAATATATTATAACAATTTCTGCCAGGAAATAATGTATATCCTGAGGAAATAGACTTTGTTGGTGTCAAATAAAGCCAGTGGGTCAAGGGTACAAAATAAGATAGATTTAAGCTGAATTTAAAGGAGCCTTTTCTGACAGTTAGGGCTGACCAAAGATATTCACTTCCTTCGAGAGGTGGTGAGCCTCCTATGCCTTGATACATTCAAGCAAAAATCTACAACTATTTGATAGTAATTTGGTGGTTAGCTGAAAGAAATCTCACTCAAGCATTAGTTTGGGGGAATGGTATGATGGTCTTTAAAATCATAGCCTGAGAGCATATGATTAAAAGTAATTGACAAGACATGGCTAAAGTCATAAGACTGATTTTCACGGTCAGCTTCTGAAAACCAATCCACTTAACATTAAAGTCCAATACAGTCTCGTCTGATGTGCATGTTCTATGACAAGCTTTTTGTAGTCAAATGCAATGAGACTAATGTATTCTCTCTTTCACCCTTCTAGGTCCAAAAGCCGTGGAGGCTTATGGCAAAAAGTTTGAGGTAAAAACCGTTTCTGGAAAATTACTTTTCTCTGCAGATGACAATGAAGTGGTAGTAGGAGCTGAGAGATTAAGAGTTTTAGGTAAGGAAACTTTAATCATTTAATTGGCTTGATGCTACTGGGTGTATTTGAGAGGAAAAGTTAAATGGTGTTCTGGACTGAATGTTTTTGTCCCCCCAAAATTCATATGTTATAATACTAACCCCCAAGATGATATGTTGGGAAGTGGGGCCTTTGATAGCTCATTAGGTCATGAGTGTGGCACCCTCATGAATGAGATTAGTACCCTTCTAAAGAGATGAAGAGACCAGAGCTCACTCTCTGCCATGTGAGGATACAATGAAAAGTTAACAGTTTGCAAGCTGGAAGAGGCCTTCCCCAGACCCAACCAGCCTGGTACTTGATCTCAAACTTCCAGCCTCCAGAACTGTCAGAAATAAATTTCTGTTGTTTATAAGCCACTTGTCTGTGGTACTTTGTTATAGCAGTACGAAGTGACTGAGACAAATGGTGTCTAGGAGAGTGATTTAGGCCAATTTCCTGGATTCTTTTAAAGCAGGACAGTTGTACCTCCCTGGAGCCTGGTTCCCTGGTGAAAATTTCTCAAGTTGTGAATTTTGGCGCATTTTCTAACACATAGCTTTGGGTGGGGATGTGTGCTCATGCAAAGAAGAATAATACAGCACATCCTGTCCTCGCAGACTGGCAATCTTGCTTGAAGCAGTCAAGACTTGTATACATGATACGGCACTTCCTAACCTGATTACAAATTAAGAATCATCTA
>NW_007731239.1:56856-68888 GCF_000696425.1 Galeopterus variegatus | reverse complement strand
TGGGGATGTGTGCTCATGCAAAGAAGAATAATACAGCACATCCTGTCCTCGCAGACTGGCAATCTTGCTTGAAGCAGTCAAGACTTGTATACATGATACGGCACTTCCTAACCTGATTACAAATTAAGAATCATCTAGGGACCTTTTGAAAGGTGTAGGTTCACAGATCCAATCATGACTTACTAAATTAGAAGCTCAGATGAAAGAGCCTGAGAATTTGTTATTAAAAATATTTGCAGTAATTTCTGTGGTCCCACTGTTGGAATCACTGAATTTGAGCACACAAAAAATGAATCTTCTCCAGCCATGCACTGAAATGGTCTAGCATGGTGGTTTAAGAATCCTTGGTACTGGAGCTGACCTAGCTTTTAACCCTGCTGTCACCTACTAGTTGTGTGACTATGAGTAAGTTACTGACATCACTGAGCCAGTTTCTTTTTCTGCTTAATAGGGATAAAGACCATTACCATCTCAACTTGTCCCTAGGGTTGAGACCAGGTTTTATGCACTTATCACAGTGCCTAGCCAAAAATAGTAGTCAGTCGGTGGCAGCTGCTGCTGCTGTTAGTATTTGTACTACTACTTTTATTAACACTTTTCCTCCTTTTGCTCCCTATGATTTACTGTAAAATAGTGGTTAAAACTCAGGCTCTGAAATTATCCCCACTTTGATTTTTAAACCTATTTCTATCCTTTATTAGCTGTGTGACCTTAAGCAAGTTATCCAACTTCTCTGTGCCTGCTTATCTATAGAATTGGTGAATTGAAGTATCTCTCTTCCAAGATTTTTAGAAAGATTGAATGAACTAATTTATGTAAGGAAGTAAATTAGCTAAAATGAAGTGTTCAGTAAGTGCTGTTATTATCTTAATTATTATGTTATTTTTACTTGAAATTATTATTTTTCTCTGCAATATTGTTTGCATTCTGCATCTTCTTCTTCATTACTCTGCCCTCAGTCAATCAGCTGTCTAGTCTGTCTATTTCTCTCTCTCATTTCTCATATAATACATGCTCATGTCTAATTTCCTTGCTGGATGACTTATATCTCCATCCCCAGCCCTGGTATCTTCCCTGAGTTCTAGATCTTCCTCTTCGTCTGGATATTCCACCAGACTCTCAAACTCAGTGGGTCTCGAGTGCCTAGCGTAGTCTCTCTCTCTCTCTCTCTCTCTTTCCCTCCCTCCTTCACACACACACACACACACACACACACACAATGTCACCACAACCCTCAACTCTTCCCACTTTTACTGTCCCCATTGTGCTCACCTCTCCCAGTCTCAAAACTTCAGCATCATTCTAACCATTGTCAGCTCAGCAGAGTCAGAAGATGGAAGTGACCCTTCCTTAGGGGACTGAGGGGTGGTGAGATGCAGGGTGCAGAGGCAGAGAGGCAGGGGGCAGTCACATCCCTGGTCACAGATTTACCTGCAGCACAATCTGGAACAACTCCCTTTGTCTTTCGGGGCCTTGCTTTTTCCTGTCTGTAAAATGGTTATCTAGAACAGAAGTTTTCAAACAATGTTTTCCAGTGACAGAACTCTTAGAAATAAAATTTCATACATAGCCCCAATAAATAAAATAGGTCAAAGACCAAGATTGCTCTGGGTGTGGGTGAGGATTTGGAAGGGGAGAGGTCAGACATTGGATTCTTAGCTGTATAGTTTCATTTTTTCTTCCTGTGGGGACCACTTAGAACTTTTATTTAAACCCTTAAATGAATAATCTTTTAAAAAAAAGAAATAGTATTGACCACTTGCTATGATCCAGGTTCCATGCTTTATGTATATTGTATTTACACCTCATGAACACATTTTTTGGTGTTTTTTTAAATGGTAGGCACCATTTTTATCACCCCTTTTTGACAGAGGACAGAACTGAATCTCAGGTAGCGGTGAGCCAAGTACAGACTGAGATCCAGGATTCCCAGCCAGGTATTTTGGACACAGATGTTTCACTTTAAAGCACTGTACCTTGCTGCGTCCTCTGATTAGTCCCATTTTAAGATGAAGAAACTAAGACTGGAAAAGGTGAAGAAACTTTCAAAAGATCAAGTGCCAGCACGTGGTAGGAACGATGTTCAAATCCCTGCCTATGGACATCAGCCTCATGCACTTCATGCATAAATGTGTTAGCTTTAAGACCTTTTCCAAATCTCACAATTTATGCTTTTCTATTTGTAGAAATGGCACTTTCTATGTTAGTTTTAGGCTGAAGGAACAACAAAACACAAAAGCTTCAGGCTATCCTGTTTTCCAAGAGTACTTTGCCGTACCAGCTCTAAAATAATTGCCTAGGGGAAAAAGTGATGGCATCTTGTGCCAAGATCATTTTGTACAAGTGGGTCTGGCATTTACCTTTAGTTCTTCGGTGTTTCAACTCACTGCTTTAAAATTTGACTTTGCAAAGATACAGGATAATTTTACATGTCCACACACTTTGGTTTAATCTTAGGGTACAAAAGTCTGTGATGGTATCATGTAAGCACGTCCCCCAGCCCAGCCCGCTGGTACTTAGAATGGGCTGGAAGATGATCATAGTTTTCATTGACTTCAAGGGAGGTGGATATTTTTGTTTTTTGTGGTTATGTTTATGATATTTCACTTAGAGAATGATGTAGAATAAAATCTGTTTCTCTCCATCATTGGGAGCATTTGCTTTTTTATGTAAAAATGTAGAAAGGAAGCATCAAAATCAATACCACGGCTGCTACCCATGGCTGGAAAGATTTGGGAATGACCACCCCACAAATCTCGCATCAACCTACTCAGTGAAATGAACCCAGTGTGTTGCAGAAATGAGCTTCCTGTCCGCTGGGATTCAGCCATATGGTGTGGAACGAGAAGTTTAGGCAATTTCATTTTCAGCTTAATGAGAACTTTGTTTTTGAGTTGTCAGACCGCACAGGCTCTTGGGAGGTTTGGATCTGGATGAGTATTTCATGGTAGCAGCTTACACAGCTGTGTTTGAATACTGGTTCCACGACTGAAGATCTGAGTGATCTTATTCAAGTCTGTGTTTCTCTCTAAGCTTTAGTTTGCACCTGTATAAAACAAACAGAAAGGAACAAAATAAAGAGTGGAGGGAAGAATGAACATAGTAAGAAACATATGTAAATAAATCTGTTGTTTTAGCTGATAGTCAGTGGAGTAGAAATACACAATAGGGGCCTGGGAAGATAATGCCTCTCGGATGTGGTAGCTCCATTCGTGGATTCAGAACAATTTTTAAAATTCTTCTTTGGATAACCACACCCACTTCTTCAGTTTTCAGGACAGCGACAGCTTTGAGCACACTCCAGGGACATTGAATACTATGGCAAAGACACTAGAAACCATGCTTCACAAAGAATGGTTCAATTATATAGAAACTTTATTCTGTAAAAGATCCGGGGGTAGAAAATGTAGGCAGACTGTAATCTCTGATCTCTCGTGTATGCACATCTTAACTAGGGAAATAGCGCAGGCAAGATCCATGCAGTGCAGTATTTTGAGAGCACAGGTTGTATGGTTAGCTCTGGCCTGTGATTCTGGTTTCTGTCCTTTGTCAGCTGGTACCTTTGGATATGTCACTTCACCTTTCTAGGCATCCTCTTACTCCATTGTGACATAAGGTAGTAATGTCTGGCTCTAGTGTTGCTGGGAGAACTGAATGGCACAAAGCATGTAGAATGTCCAGTATCACATGTGGCACACGGGGAAGCATCCAGTATGTGTGAACTACTGTTTTGTGGGTCATGGTTTCTACTGACCCACTTGGGCTTCCAGGAACCCAGCAAGTCCTGAAATTGTACACAGCCCTTGTATTTTCAAAAAAGTAATTGGCTTAGAACTTACACAGCTATTTACATGTCAGCTAAATTGGGACTAGTGGATTTCCTGCGCACAGCCAGGGCCAGAATAAAAAACATCTTTCCAGGCTAGGAAGTACCACACCACCCATTTTACCCGAATGCAGGTAAAGCTGGTCTTACTAACATGTGTTCTCAGGTTGGACCCTCAAGTCCTACCCCAGATGCAATGATTTAGAAACTCAGGGTGGAGCTCTGCAAGCTGGGTTTAAACGAGCCCTCCAGGTGAATCTGATCCACGCTATGTGAAACACTGACCCGAGACAATCACAGCAACATCATTTCTCCACAACTCTGCTGGTCACTTTCAGGTTAGTTCAGGATGGGCTTTTCCCAGTGAGATCCAGAAGAGCCACAGTATAAATACAGCTAACATGCACTGAGCGCTTACCATGTGCAGGGCGCCGAGCTAATCACTTGCCACGGTTACCTCCTCACAGCAATCTCAGGAGGAGGGCGTGGGCTTATCTCCTTCATTTTTGGATGAGCAAAGGGAGACCATAGTATAATAACTTGCCCAAGTTCCACAGAAAGCAAATGACAGATTCAGGATCTGAATTTGGGCAGTCTTACCCTCCACATTCTATGACTTCTGTCACAGGAACCTTCAACTTCTCCAAACTCCATAGCATGTTAGGACCAAAATGAGAGGGAAGGGAATGGACAACAGTACTCTGGTTATTTCCCTCCGTTTTGGCTTCCAAACACTGCACTATCCCACAATGTGCCTATGTCTGTGTTTCCCTGCTTCCTTCATGAACTCTTCTTTTAACTGGTAAATCATGTGGATTCACATGTGGGGTCACTGGTGGACTCCCCCATAGTTGAGTCAGGAACAAGTCCTTGTTCCTCTTTTCACATTTCTATGGGAAATCTCATACCTACAAATGTCCTACTTATGGTTGCACCATTTGTTTCATTTCAGACAACCCCCAAATCTCTATTTGCCCTGAACTGTCTTCCCAATTCTAGTTCCAAATTCCCAGCAGCCTGGATTCTCCCACCCCGTAAGGAGATCTTTGCTTTGCTTCTACTTCATTGCAAGTAGCTGGACGTGTGTCTCCTCCACCCAGCTCCCTGCCCCTCTGAGCCCACTTCCCTAATTCCCCTTGTGGAGCTGCCATTCTCCTAGTCCTCAAAGTCTTGCTGTCATTCTGATACAAGACCCTTTCTTTGTATGAAAATCCTTGGGTTTTCCAAGTTACAAAGGTATCTCTTTAGGCCTGACACAAAGAACTTAGGTTTGTAGTTGAATCCATCCACTTAATTACCAAAAAAGTGTAAAATTAATGTGCAAGATGAGGCATGATATAGTTTAATTACAGAACACAGTTATTAAGTATCAGACAGAAATGGCATTTAAAAAGCAGCGAGAAAGTAGACAACATAACAGACAGTGCATCAAAGACACATCTTTCCCTTGGCACCAGGGAAAACATGACTTTGGTTTCCATTAATGACCAACTTCATTGAACAATGATTTGGACATTATAGCATTTATAAACAAAGCATAATTATAAAGTGCTATTCTAATTGTTAATTAGGTCTATTTATACTCTAGTTTTTTAAATGTGTCCTCTAGATGCCACTTGATGCTGATTATCCAAGTTACATTATTATATTATAGCATTTATAAACAAAGCATAATTATAAAGTGCTATTCTAATTGTTAATTAGGTCTATTTATACTCTAGATTAGTTTTTTAAATGTGTCCTCTAGATGCCACTTGATGCTGATTATCCAAGTTACATTATTATCAATTGAAAAACATTTTTAATTAAATCTAAAGCCAAATTAGCATAGGATTTATAGAAATTTAAATGTGGTCTGCTGCTTAACTTATTACTTTTCTTGAACCACATCAGATGGTACATTTAGCCTTTTGAATTAGTTTTTGAGGAAACTCTGTACTGCAACCTGGCAATTGATAGTTATGATGAGAGGAGTAGGAATGTTCTTAATAGTGGTCGGTCATTCATTAAATGTGTATGTGTCTATCTACACACACACATAGATACACAGATACATACATGTTTTATACACACACACGAGGGGTCTTCAAAAAGTTCCTGGAAAGATCCATATTATCTTTTTTTTTTTGGACACTGGAAAAGCATTTATATTTTTTATTTTTTAAATTTATTAATTTTTATTATCAGCACATTCATTATTACAAATCACAATTTTTATTTATGCCCTTTACCTGACCCGTCCTTCCCCAAACAAACCCCCTCCCTCTCTCTCCCCTTCTCCAGTAAACTTAGGTTTGTTCTCTCCTTCTGAAATATCAATAAATTTTTGTGATCTTTTCTTTTTTTCTTTCTTTCTTTCTCTCTCTCTCCCTCTCTCTCTCTCTTTCTCCCCCTCCCTCCCCCTCTCCCTTCTTTCCTTTCTTGGCTCCAACTTATGAATGAGGACATGCAGTATTTCTCTTCTGCGCCTGGCTTATTTCAGTTAGCATAATTTTCTCCAAGCTCATCCATGTTGTTGCAAATGATAGAACTTCATTTTTTTTTAATGGCTGAGTAGTGTTCCATTGTTTATATATACCACATTTTCCTTATCCATCAATCTTTTGATGGACATGTAGGTTGGTTCCATAACTTGGCTATTGTAAGTAGAGCTGTGATGAACCTGGGAGTGCAGGTGTCCCTTCAACATGATGCTTTCCATTCCTTTGAGTATATACCCAGCAGTGGGATTGCTGGATTATATGGTAGTTCTACATTGCACTACCGTGCTACAATGGCAGAGTTGAATAGCTGAGACAGAGATCAGATAGACCAGAAAGCCTATCTGGCCCTTTACAGAAAGAGTTTGGAGATTCCTGGTCTGTACCTTTATTCTGCTTTATTTCTTTCCAGGCGAGTTATCACAATATGACTTGGTATATATCAGTTTACTTTCTTCTTATCCCTCCTTATTAGCATGTAAACTTTATGGCAGCAGGCAAGTTTTGCAGAGTCTAGAAAAGCACCTGCCACATAGTAAGTGCTCTATAATATTTGTTGCATGAGTGGATTGAGAGATTTTGAACACTGGAATGTCTCACAACCAACCTGACAGTGTAGTGAAAAGAAGGCAGAGAGAGCTGTCACCTAAATTAGGAGAATATTATAATACATTTGTTGAGGATTTATAAAGGCCTAAACTAAGGTAGAAAAAGAAGAGGGAATAAATGGGAAAGAAGCAGAACTAAGAAAACTTCACAAATAACTGGATGTGGAGGGTCAGGAGAGACAAAGTCAGGGATATCTCTGGTGCTGTGAGCCTTGTCAGTCAGACAGTTGTGGCGTCATTAATAGAAATGTATAGGAGCAATAACAGATTTGGGATAAGAGGTGGATAGTTGAGTTTTAGATGTGCCAGGTCTTGAGGTTTGACCTCTGCCTCGGGGAGGTCCACTATCCAGTGTGAAATGCCAGGCAAAACAGCTCTGAGAAAGGCCCGGTGAGCAGAGGGGTCAGAGAGCCATGTACTGGATTGAACAGTTGAACTCCAGGGAGGGGATGGCCTAGGAGGTGTCCTGGAACAAGTACTTACACAGACAGCTCCACCAAACAGCCCGCAGACCCCCAGCCCGGTTCTTTCTCTGAAGGAGCCTCCAGGGCTGTTTTAGCCTGATGTATCCTCATCAATCCAGGGCCCTATCCCATGTTCTCATGATTTTCCTAATCCACTCTGCCTCCTACCATGGCAATGTGAAGGAACTTTCGAGGCTTTAGATTCTAACAATATTTGATTCTGTTGTATTACCAGCCATGTGACATTTACCATGGACCAAGTTATTCAAATCACTTAGTGCATGTACTTTCTAAAAAACAGCCTCTCCCCCTTCCTTTCTCTTTGTTTCCACCTTTTTCTCTTCTTTCTCTTCCTTTCTGAAGTATTGCATCGGAGAGCAGAAGGAAGTGCGAGAGAGGCTGAAGGATTATATTAAGGAGTGGAACATGGTTCCATGGTTCCATGTGGGGCGGTAAAAACAAAGTAGTTCAGACATTGATCCTTGTGAGCAGGGAGCCTCCCAGGCTACTAGTAACATTTGGGTAGCTCATCAGAGGAGCCTGAAGCTCACCTCATCTCCTGCTCTCTGTGACCATTAGCAGAAATAATCTGCTGGGATTCAACAGCTGAAAAAGCATTGCTGGTTGGATAGTTCTTTCATGGCACCTCATTCCAAAGTTGGTTTATTATTTACAGGAATAATGTATTAGATAATAAAGATACATTTCCCATAAACAATGCAGGGAGAAAGCCACATATAAAAGTCTCAGATGAACAACCCCAACCTCATAAACCAGAAATATTTAATGACAAAAAGCACAATTTACAGTAGAGAAATAATAATGACGTTTTATTTGAAATGCTACTGGGAGTACAACTCTCATAACTCACCAAAAAAAAAAAAAAACCCAAAATAAAAAAGACCCAGCCCAAAAGCCTAGGTGATTCTGCCACCTGGTTTCATGCATTTATCCACCCGTGCACATGGGCATCATGAGCTACAATGGCTCAGCTTCTCCTGCAAGCTTGGGGCTGTTAACTCCCAATGGAGGAAGAAAAAGTGTTTGCTGGGCCCCATGCAATTTTCCCTTTGGCAAGAGGGAGATGGGTTTAATAATTGTGATGGGTTCATGGTTCTATGTCATCTTCCCCAGCTGTCCCAGCAGCACTGCCTTAGCAGCCCTCCCCCAGCCAATCAGCCACTGTCCCCCTCCATGGTGTGTCGGGGGAGGGGAAGGAGGAACGGCCGTGGGCACGTGTCAGCTCTCCAGTTTGATTAAAGAGTTGACGAGGTTCACTACTAGGCTGCTTTGAAGAAAACCAGTTCCAGCACTTATCAAGGGAGGGAGGCCGTGGGCATGTGTCAGCTCTCCAGTTTAATTAAAGAGATGACGAGGTTCACTACTAGGCTGCTTTGAAGAAAACCAGTTCCAGCACTTATCAAGGGAGGGAGACATTTTGGTTTTTTGTTTGTGGAACTGACAGTAATTTGATTTCTCTATCAGGCCACAGTCAGTGTACTTTCAGACATCTGTTGGTTTGTTTTATCGCCAATTTTCTTCTTGCCAGTTGATACCAAGAAGACAGTGTTTTCAAAGGAGGAGATCAACCTCTCCCAGTCCATCTTACATGTCAGAGTGTAGGTATATTATCTTCTTTCTCATTAGTTATATTGACTGTCACACAATGTTCTTATGCCACCCAAAGTCACCTGAGTAGATTTTTTTCTTTCTTCTTTTCCATCAGAGGCCAAGGGGAATGTTGGTATTCCACAGTGACATTAGGAATTTAATGAGATGACAATGCAAATAAGACACTCTTGGTGCACAGAATAGGGAAGGAAATTAACTTTGTTCTTCTTTATTGGAAGAACTTGAGTTTCATTCACTTATTTAATTGGGAGAAAAGAGTCCTAAAAATATTCTCTTAAGCTTCTTATATTTTCCTTGCTCCCTACATGACAGTTTTGCCATGTGCAACGCTACTAATTTTAACTCCTCTTATACCTTGTTTTCCTTAGGAAGAGTGGGTAAGGTGGTGAGGGTGAATCCAAACAGAGGAAATAGGGAGAGGCAAAGGAGGAAATATCCAGACCCCTTCAGGGCACAGAAAAGAAGCAAATGCGTAAATTTCTCCCCTTAAGGAATGAAGTGTAGGACAGCAGAATCGTTAGGTGAGTGTGGGGTTTGGACATAAGACTGCCTGGATTCCATTCCTGGCTCTATGATATAATCTTGGGTAAGTTTCTGAATCTTAGAAAGCCTCAGGATTTTCCATCTGTAAAATGGGACTAATAGAAGTACCTACATAATACATGTAAAGTACTTGGCACAGTGCTAAGCACATAACAAGTGCCCAATGTACTGATGCCTGTTGTTATTCCTTCTGCAAATTCCTTTTGGGCACCATTGTACAACTGTCACCAAACTAAGTTCAAGGCAGGGACGTAAGGACACAGAACGAAAGTTTCTCTTAAAAAGTTTTGAAATAGGTTATAGTCTAGTAGGGATGCCAAAGCACATGAAGTATTAAGTAACTGTGAAAATGTTTTTAAAAAGGTGAACAAAAATGTGAGATAGAACTTGGCCGCAGTACATGCTGAGAGGATTAGGTGGTAAGTGCTGGAGACCAAGCCTGCAGAGGTAGTCAGGAGAAACTTTGCAGAGGGGAAATTGAGGTAATGTGTAAGGGATAGGGACAGAGTTTGACTTAGGAGATGCTGGGGAGTACAGCGTCCTCCACAGCAGGGTCTGTAGGACCATGAGCACAGCTGTGTGTGACAGAGGAGGGGGGAGGAGCTGCCATTGTTTTTTCCAGCAAATAAGCACATTTGGATTCCTCTTTTGGGAAGAGATTGTCATTATCAGCATGTACTATACAGGAATTTCTTACTTCCCTAAAAGCCTGAAGATGCTCCTGGGGACTTTTTCTCTCTTGGAACTGTACTGTGCAGGATGGTGACTTCTCTCAGGAAGTGTACTGTGCTGAAATGGTAATGGGAATATTTGTTGTCACTTTGATTCTGAAAAGACAAGTATAGTTAGACACAGACATTATGATGCAAGAACTCTCAGGGTTCTAAAAAGAAAGGAAGTGCTATCAACAGGAAACTTCTTGGCATTATTTAAGATGGGGTATAGGTAGGTCTCCTTTTAAAAGACATTCAGTCACATTCAGCACATGTTAATGGAGAGCTCGCTCTGGCCAACTGCTGTGCTGACCAAAGGGACACTGGGTCTCAGCCTTTCTGGAATCCATAGCCAAGAAAGACAGGTGCTTTAAACATTTACATGAGAATGTGTGTTATCATGGCGACAAAGTACAAGATGCTATGGAAGTAAAGATTAGGAGATTTATTTGACCTAATTTCATAAGTAAGAGAAGTCTTGCTGAAGGAAGTGATGACTAGGTTGAGATGGAAGGATGAATTACGGTGAGGCAGTCTAAGGGTTGGAGGGGCTGAGGGTGGAGTGGCTGTTCCTGGCACGTGGCACAACACATACAAAGTCCTGGTGAAGCATAACCTTTCAGAAAGAGCTTTAGAAGTCCAGTACAGACAGACGGTAGATATGAAGAACCAGAATGCCCAGATACAGGAGGGGAGAGGTCCTGACTATGACAGCTAGCATTTATTAGATGTTTACGCCATACCAAGTAATGTTCTTATTGCTTTATGTGTGTTAACTCAGCTTTCAAAGCTCAAAGGAAACAGACTGAGCATATGAGGAAGGGCAGGAATAGCCCAGTTGCAGTGAACACAGGTGTATCCGATGAGTGCTGGACACAGTGCCTTGTTCTCCTCACTAAATTGCTTGATGTGAGCTGATCAGAGGTCAGAGCACATTTAAAGTATCCTATCATGGGCTTGTGTGAAAGACTGCATTTAACCAAACAAAGGAGAAAGCCAATATGAAATCAATAAGCAGGGTGCCTATAAGCTATGTAGGAAGGTAATGTGCTGTTCTTCTTTGGCTGTTAAAAGCATCTCAGCTGCCAGGGAAAAAGGCTTTCCCTCTTGATTTCCTATCTGTCCAGCTGACTGGTTATTGGAGAGTATTCAGGCTCTAGTAGTTCAGCTGTATGTTTAATGAGGGCATCCTTGCATGAGAGCCTGAGGAAGTTCCTCTGGCCTAATTCTTCCCCCCAGGACTCTGAAAATAGGTGTCTCCTCAGCAAACTGTGATCAAAGACTTCTGGTAGAGCAAAGAAAGGAGCTAGGGCCTTGGCTTTATAAAGCGTGGTCGCTACTTGCCATTGGGAATTTTGCTGGCATATGAGTTCTGAGAAATGTACCAGAGAGACTTGTATGCAAGTGGCCCACACTGTCAGAGCCACAGAAATCCCAAGGAGAGGACATCACCGAGAAGAGGATATTTGAGTTTGCCCTTGAAAGATTTCAGTGGATGAAGTTAAGGGAAGGTGTTCCCACTGGAAAACAATAACATCAGAACCACTCTTTCTCACATGGTATAGCCTTGTCACTGTAATTTTAAAAATTCAGCCCAGTCACCTGAACAATCAAGAGATAAAAAATGAGTGGTTAGATAAGAGTTGAATATACTGTTTTTTAAAATGGTCCCTTTTCGGGCTGGCCTGGTGGCGCACTGCTACAGTGCACCGCTTGGGAGCACGGCGGCGCTCCCGCCGAGGGTTCGGATCCCACATACAGACCGG
>NW_007731239.1:39027-56528 GCF_000696425.1 Galeopterus variegatus | reverse complement strand
AGGGTTGCCATCCGTTGCCGGACACGAGAAAAGACCAAAATAAAAATAAAAAATAAAAAAATAAAATAAAATGGTCCCTTTTCTCTTTCTCTCCCTGTCTTTTCCCTGCCTTCCTTTTCTTTCATGATTCCCAGACAGAACAGTTGTACGGGTGAGAGAAGCCAGCTTTGGGTAAAGTCTATGCTACTACAAGTCATAAGGGGGCTGATAATTCACAAGAGCTAACGAAATCCTAGAGCATTGAACATATAATCACATCTGCATACAGTTATCCCTCACTATCCAGGGGGGTTAGTTCTAGGAACCCCCGAGGATACCAAAATCTATGGATGTTCAAGTCCTTTATATAAAAGGGCATAGAATTTGCATATAACCTACACACATCCTCCTATATACTTTAAATCATCTCTAGATTACTTATAATACAATGTAAATAGTTGTTATAATGTATTTTTACTTGTATTGTTTTGATTGTTGTTATTTTTTTATTGTTTTTTAAATTTATTTATTTATTAAAATATTTTCAGTTTGTGGCCTGTTGAACCTGCAAATACAGAACGTGTGGATACAGAATTTGCAGATGTGGAACCTGCAGACATGGAGGGCTGACTATAGTGGCATTTAGTTAGATCAGAATCTTGTACACTTTTTGCTGTCAGCTTATTTGATTCTCAAAACCATCCCTAAAGTACTCAAAATGAGAAAGAAAAGAAAAAAGAAAAAAATCTCCAGCTCAGAGATTACTGAGATTAAGCCTGTGGAAGTAAAACAGTTTGCCCACGATCACAGGGCTAGTGTGTGTTTTTGCCTAAGTGTCACATACTGGCTCAGGCTAGAGATGGCCCCACACCTCCCACTACTAGTAGTTAGACCCCTACTGTGAGTATGGCCCTCCCCCAAGCCCCACTGGGGACGATGCAGGATGGGCAAAGAGATTGACTATGAATTCCTAACACTTGCCTGATTTTTACGTTAGATGGTCAATCTAAAGCAGAGGTTCTTCACTTTTCTTCTGCCATGTACTCCTTTGTCAGGCTGTTGAAGAAAATGGACCTCTTGTCAGAATGACATTTTTAACTTTATTAAACAAAATGCCCAGTATTTCCAAAGAAAGCCAATTACATACCGTTATCAACATATTTTTAAAATTTTTTGATATAATAATATGTCTTTTTTTGTTAAACATTTTTAAAAGATCTAGTTGTAGGTCTAATACCTACTGTCATTTCAAAGTAGCAAGAAGCATAGACAGTATCTTGAGATGTTTTCAACATCTTGACTGTGATATGAAATAATCTATGATTTCTATTGGTGACAGAGTCCCAGAGTGATTATTACTACAGATTATTTTCTCCATTCTAATAAAAAAAAATGCTAGATTTCAGTTAGAGATTACTGAAAAGTGATGTGAAATCCACCCCCTTTGAAGTTCACAGACCCACTGAAATGTTTCCATGGATCCCTGGGGTCCACTGTTTCAAGGTGAGGCCCCCTGTCCTGAAGTAAGTGCTTAGCACCTATTATGTGCAATCACTATGATTAGCTGAGGATTCAGCTAAAATGTAACAAGAACAGGACATAATTTCAGATTCTGAAATATGTCTACATCATTTTATGTTATGGACCAGATGAAAGCCCTCTTGTTTCATGAGAACCTATCTCTGAATTCTGAGGATGGGGTTAGGCTGAAGCTGGCCAAGGCAGGACATTTTAACACAGTAGGACCAAACAGTGGTTCTTAACAGGGGTGAGGGGAAAGTTCTTAACAGCTGTGATCTTGCCTCTAAGGGGATACTTGGCAACATCTAGAGACATCTTTGATTGTTGCAGCTCAGGGAGTGGGGTGAGCAGGGTGCTACTTGCATCTGATGGGTAGAGGACAGGGATTCTGTTCAACATCACCCAGTGCACAGGGCAGCCCCCCACAATGAAGAATTATTGGCTCTAATTGTTCATACAGCTGAGGTTGGTTGAAAAGCCCTGGACCAGAAGGAACGTGTACAGAACACCGACTGAACTGCCATTGTAAATAAACTCGTATGTCCCTTGTTCTGTGCCCTCCTTCCCCTTGGAAGGTTCTGTTTCCTTCTTTCTGATTGCTCAAGGGTGCGGGTTACATTGTTCACCCTCTATAGTACAGATGTCAGGCCATGCACATAGCTGTCAAATAATTAACGTTAACCCCTGGTAAGGATGACCATGCTGTCTCTATAGCCTGGGCCTTGGTCACAAAATAGTAGCAGAAGCAAGAAACTCAAGACGAGAGCTCTGAAAGAGAAGGTCCTTTGAAGAGGGGAAAACAGACCTGATGTGGGCAGAGGTTTGAGTCTCTGATCCCCTTCAGAGCAGCGAGAGCACAGTGGCCTCCTTTCGTGAGTGAAGCAATGAATGTAGCAGCCTGGGCAAGACACGTCCATTCCTACTTTGCACAGCATAAATTATGTCTTTCACACAGGATGGATAACCAGTTCCCTTATTTGTATAATCTTAGAGTCGAAATAGGCTTTAAAAGGGATTTATGGCAGTACCGACATTTGTTAAGCACTAACACATACTTAGCATGATTTTATACCTTTCACATTCATTACATGTAAACGGCTTTTTTTTTTATTCTCCCCACCCCAGCCCCCACCTTTCCACTGAGAACTAAGGTCATTTCTTCAGTTACAAAAACCTACTCTTATTGGGGCGAAGCATGAGCTGGGCCTGTCGTTCCAGGTATTTAAAATGGCAAGTTGTGTGTTAGATGTGAGCATGCCTTGAAGACTCCTGCAGTAACACAGGTGTGACCTCATAGTCTGCCTCTTTAAAATTCTGAGTTGTGCTGAAATCATGACATTTTCTTCTGCTTTATGGCTGACTTGGCCCAATCCTGAAATGATTCCTCAAGTTATGATCTATTGCCCTGTGCAAGAAGTATTTTGGTGGGGTCCCTGGGTCTTTAAAAGTCCTTTGCTTTAATGGATTAGAGGGAATGTCAGCTTCATCCATTTAGTGAGATTCTTTTCAAGCTATTTCCATTAGTCATGAAAATCTGGAAGGAGTTTTTATATTGCCTGAGTAAGAAGGTTCAGAAAAATGAGCCCAGGCTTATTGATTTGTTAGTGTCCAGTGTCCCGAAAATTGGGACTTAGGGTGGGATTTTTTTGAGAACTATGAGAACATATATAAAGAGGATTTAACAGACCTAGATAGAAGTCTTGCCTTTAATCTTAAATTAATCATATTTAGCACACTCTTCTGACTTTAAGGGGACCTTCTTATAAAAGGGGCAATTTTGAAAGATTAAAAGGGAGTCTGTATTTTATCTAGGGACAATTCCCTGAGTGGTGCCACTTATCACTAACATTTGTATTTTGCTGTGCAGATTGAAAAGCTCACTGACCTCTCACTTGGTCTTCATGATAAACCTGAGCAATAGGTTGGGTGGGGGATAATGCGTACTTTATAGGTACAGGAACTAAACACAGAAGAGTTAAAAGGCTTAGTGTCGCGCAGTAAGATTGGTGGGAAATCCAAGATGGTAGCCCTAAGTTAGAACATTTTAACAACTATGCTACAACATGTAATTGAAAAGAAAAAAAAAATTACACAATGAGTTAGAAAACCCGGGTTCTGGTATCCACACTACTATAAATTAAAGCTGTATCACTGCTTGGAAAAGTTTAGAACCAAAATTTGCAATATGGAAGGACTATATCCCATCAGTTACAAAGATGAACTGGCAAGAGCCAAAAGGGACTTGGATCAGTTATGAAAATATAGAGGATGAAATACCTTGGTAATTTAATATGTAAAGGAAATGTCTTTGGCCAAATTAAGTAACCCATTGGTAACTTCTCATTCAGAGAATATGTTTTTTAATACACAGGAGTTCCAATACTTGTCTTGTACTACCAGTCAGAACATGGGCTGGGATTTGATTTTAAAATAAGAGATAGCAAAGAAATAATTGGGATCAGGCATCCTTAAGAGCTTAAAGCTGATTTACATTTGAGCAGAAGGCATTGTTATGCCAGTTATTGTTATCTCCTTCTATCATTCTGATCACCAAATTGCAGAAAAGGAATACCCAAAATATTTTAAAGTTGCCTACTCAATGAGGGATCTGCATGCAAGCACCACATTTGATTCAATGGAGAGGAAGAAGGAAGTGATAGATGTCCATGTGGATGAACCATAGGGTACGCTTGAAGTGAGTGTCCTAAGAACAAACTTTCTGACCTCAGTCAGATTTTAATATCAAGTCCTGCTGCTCCCACTCACTAGAGGAAGGGTCAAAAGCAAGTTGGTAACTTCCCTGAGTCTTATGTGTATGATGGGGGTGTCAATACTGCATTCCTAGATAGTCACTGTGGGAATGAATTAAGACAACCCATGTAAAGCTTATGCTCAGATATGCTAAGTTCTCAAAACTTGTTTCCTCCTGTGCAAATGGAGGTCATAATAGTATCAAACTCCTGGGTTGTTACAGTTAAGACAGTACAGATGAAGTGCCTGTCGTACAGTTAGAGTCTATTAGTGCACTTGTTAGAGTCTTGAATGTTTCCTTTAAGCTGAGAATTAAATGAATACTTAAAACTCTCATGAAAAATAATATTTTTTAAAATTCTAGCTGCACAATAGCATATGAACCTATACAGACTCCAAGAATAAAAGCCAAAGTAATAATGATCAAAAGAATTCTAGGAGTGAAACACAGGAATGCTGTTCTCTGCCGGGTGAGTCACATAATGGGGAAAAATTGGGCCAAGAATGAGATCATAAGGGAGCCAAGGATGGCTGATGATGTTTGGGTCATAAAAAGGAGACAATAAATAGGAAGGGAATAGTAGGACCACAGAAGAGTGAGTTTATGCTTTGGAAGGATGCTTTCACAAGGTTATCCAGCCTCCTGCAGAGGTCAGTGGAAGGAATTCCCCTGGGAAAGTTGGCAACATCAGAATCATGAAGTACTTTTCTGCATTTAGGGCATATCATCAGATACAGACAAGCTGATTATCCCATGTGGGTAAGCTATGCCTTTTTACTTTTGCAATTCCAAGGGATGATAAGGTGGAACAGCTAAGAGGATGCAAGAATGTAATAGATTTTTTTTTTTTTTCTGTCAAGGGCCAGATCATAAATATTTTAGGTTTGTGGGCCCACAGGATTTGTGTCACAGTACTCAACTCTACCATGGTAGTGGGAAAGCAGCCATAGACTACACATAATCGAATGAGTATGTCTGTGTTCTAATAAAACTTTACTTACAAAAATAAGTGGTAGGACAGATTTATTTGTGTCACAGTACTCAGCTCTACCATGGTGGTGGGAAAGCAGCCATAGACTACACATAATTGAATGAGTATGTCTGTGTTCTAATAAAACTTTACTTACAAAAATAAGTGGTAGGACAGATTTGGCCCCAGGGTTATCAATCCCTGGTCTGGGCTATGGTTCTGTTACTTTTTCCTCATTTAGTATGTGAAGTCTGATACCATATACAAATACCAAAGACTGAAAAACTAAACTTTGAGAGCTCTGAGAGCTTGGGCTTATTCAATGAATGTTCAGCATCTTTTCTTATACCTAACATGCCATAGGTGCTCAATAAATGTTTGTTGTGTGGATGGAAGGATGGATGGACAAATGGATGGACAGAAAGACAAACTGACAGTGGCTTAGGATTCTCTGTTTCTAAACAAGCACATCATCTTCACAGTTATCAAGAACTCAACATTTACTACACTCTCCCTGTGTGCCAGGCTCTGTTTTAAGTCCTTTACTTGCATTTTCTCATTGATGTTTTATAGTAACCTGTGCAGTACATACTATCATAGCCTGTCAAGTATTAGTAGTATACTGAACCCCTGGACCTGTTAGTTGCTCAGTCTTAAATGAGTCACTTAAGCTCTTCTTCCCTGCTGCCATCATATAAATGTTTGTGAGAATTAAAAGGTATGTATGAAAATCCCCAGAAACTGTAAAGTGATATTCAAAGATAAATAATTGTTGTTTCAGCCCATCTCAGTGAGTATAAACCAGCCGAGCTGGTCCAGGATAGCAAGGTTGTATGTTAGGTGTGTATTGGCCCAATTGGCTGTGGACAAATTGGAAAATTTGGGGGCAAATTGTGGGACCTGTAGATATTATTGTTGTTCACCATTATATCCCTAGAAACTAGGACAGTACCTAACCTATAGCAGGCAGTAACTATTGACTGAAGGAAAAAATGAAGAAATAAACAAACTAACAGAGGAATACATAAATGAGCAACTTCTCCTACCCCAGCCGAGGAAAGGCAGTATGACTATAGATAGTGTGAGTGTTAATAGGTCCCTGCAGAGACTGGGATATAGATCACAATATAAAATATGAGAGATGCCTGATCTACTTACTGCTGCCTTGAAAGCTGAAACATTTTCATAATGGGCCAGAGAGGCATTTTTCAGGATAACTTGGTTATTCATCTTTATTTCCTTGTATACACAGTGCATTCCATTTAAAAAGAGATGCTAATGCATTTACATTAAAGCATATGGATTTACAGCCTGAGATGAAATATGTTCATAGATAGTATACCTTAATCCTGTTTAGGGACAGGGAAGAATCAAATAGCATCGGATTAGTATTGATTAACTGTCACTTGGATTGACAAAGCAGCATACAACACACTTAGCAAATACCCAAATTGAGCTAAAACACTCTGCACATAGGGGTTTTGACACTTGATTTTTTTTTCCTTTAAATGATAATCAGTTCATCATCTAAAAACATACTCTTTGGCACTGAATAATTCAAACTTCATAGACACTGTTTTTTTTCTTTACTGTGTGATATTGGTGCTATTTGTAGGGATGGAGGAAAAAGCTATAAAAAGCTCACAAAATGTGTTTGTCCCTGGATTGTTAAACAAAAAGAGAGAGAGATACTAAATGCCCTTAGAGATGTCTTACATCAATTCAGACTGGAAGAACACTTTTGAGCATACTCATTTTCTTAACTCTTGCATGGTAGTGAAAATTGACGGCATTTGCTGTCCTGTGAATTTCCACTTCGTATAAAGTAGGCATTTGATGTTGAGTCATACAGGAGTAATGGTCACTCTCAAAACAAAGACTCCTTTGTGGACTCTTGAGAACTGTTCTCCCTGCTTTAGTGATGTGGAATGTTAGGGACAAACAGTGAAGACATGGACTCTTCCACCCCATGAGAACAGTGAATTCTTCATGGCACTTCTAACGGCAAGTGACACAAAGCAAAATTAATCTGGTTTAAGAAAAAAAAATTTTTTTTAATGGGAATTTGCAGACTCATATAACTGAGAAGTCTAGACATGGCTGACTCTGGTGCTTTTAACAACCTCTCTCCCTCTGCACAGGTTTCCTTCAGGGAGCTCCTTAGTGGCAAGTGATACAAAGCAAAATTAATCTGGTTTAAGAAAAAAAAAAATTTTATTTAATGGGAATTTGCAGACTCATATAACTGAGAAGTCTAGACATGGCCGACTCTGGTGCTTTTAACAACCTCTCTCCCTCTGCACAGGTTTCCTTCAGGGAGCTCCTTAGCAGGCATTATCTCAGAAGGAGACAGAAATGCCCTTGTCCAGGCAGCTAGAGCAATCCTTGGGAAGAACTGATAAGCCCTGCTTGGGTCACATGCCTTTGGACCAGTCACTCTTTGTAGGGAATCAGATATTCTGCTGACCAGCCTGGGTCATAGTTCCTTCTTATACTTGGGAGTGAGAGGGGGGTGTGATTATCAACCTCAGCAGGTTTTCCCAGAGCAAATAATTGTTGCAGTATCAAAAGGAGGGTGAGGAATGCTGAACAGGGAAAGACATTGTAACCACTCCCCTTTCATCCATTGCTTCATATGCAGATGTGACATCTTATTTTAAAAACCTTTCTTCAGACTGTTTCTTGCTAAGTTTGGAAGATTTGTAATGATGAGCGACTCAGTTAAATGAAACTTCATCTTCTATTGCCCTGTCTTTCCCCATGTCTATATGACCCAACCCCGGTTAATATCAAGCCAGGCTTTAAAGGGTGCTTGTTATGAAACATTGGAGGCAAAAAGAAATGGGAACTCAAGACTATTACAATTGCCACCACCTGGGTTTAATGTATCAAAGTAAGTGAACTGGAAAACTTCCACCACCTTTCAGAGGCTTCCATTCCCTGAAGAACTGTCATATGAGTAGTATCTTCTCTCTTTCCAAAGAGCCCAACCTCAGTTAATGCTGCTCCAGCACAGGTACCTCCAGACCCCATGGTGTGTTACATATGGATGTACAGGATGGGGGAGGCATACAAAAAATGATAATGGAGATGTGTTTGGGAGATATCTCAGGGTATGTTCATTTTTTACAAGAAAGTGTTCACCTCAGCTAGATGATAGGAAAAGTGAGAGTGCTCATTGTAAGGTTGAGAGAGGACAACTCGTGCAATTTACCCACATTCAGTCACGCACACTGAGGGTTGCAGCAGGGAAGCTTCTAGAAGGAAAGTGTTTCCTCTGCCCCTCTGCCATGTGACCTCTTTTCTCTCTGCCTTTCTCTTTCACATTTTCTCATTGAGATGCTACCTCTTGCACACCTTTCAACATGGCTTCTGGCCCCAAATCTATGTTTGGAAGTTAAAAGTGACAAGTGTCAGCTCTGGAACTAGTTTGTTTGGTTTCTTATCCTAGCTCTATTACTGCAGAGAGAAGGGACAGTGTCTGTAAAAGCCTGGAGCATGACTCTCAGTAAGCGTTAGTTATTACTGGTTAGTACTCATCACTCACCAGCACTGTGCTCTGTGTGGTTTAGTTTCAGTTCTCAAGCTAAAATCTGGTCAGGTGTGGACAGGTAGCAGCTCAAACAGGACCACCTAGATGGCCCTTCAACAGAAAAACAGCTGTGAATAGGAAGTACGCAACCAAACTTTATTATTCTGTGGTGGTCTTTTCCTGGAGAAGGTGATTTACAGAGTCTGACTCATAATTTCTAAACCCATGGTTGAAAAGGTAACATGTTTAGCAGGGAGTTAAGAACATGGGCTCTGCAGCTAGATTTGCTTGCGTTCCAATCCTGCTTCCCACATTCAGTCTCTATGAAACCTTTCTGTGCTTCAGTTTCCACACCTAAAAACAAGGAGATAATATTATCATGCATCTCGTAGGGGTGCAGTGAGAATTAAATGAGTTAATCCACAAAGTGCTTGGAAACATGCCTGGAAAATAGTAAGCACTCGATAGATGTCAGCAATTGATTACGACTCACTCCCTAAATCTGGCTTTGAGCTCCCACAATAGTCTGGTAGGAAAACCACCTCCATCATTATTGGGTTGTTCAAGAACTGAAGAAGCATATGTGGTGTAAAGGACATATAGGCAAGCCTAAAAATCCTTGGTCCGTTAAGATCACCTCTGATACTTTTAATTTCCCCTCCCATGTGATCATTTAAAATATGTCAACTCTCAACTTCCCTGCCATAGAGAAGGCCTGAGAATCTTTGCCGAGGCTGTGGGCCTCTGTGCCAAGGGCCCTGCCTCATAGGGGCACAGCACAGCCATCCCCTCTGAGAGTGTTTCATCTTCTTAGGGACGACTCTGGTTCTCTAAGGACCCTAGATCTCTAAATTCTCCAGGTCAGGGACAAAATCTGCCCTTGTGCCAAGGGCCCTGCCTCATAGGGGCACAGCACAGCCATCCCCTCTGAGAGTGTTTCATCTTCTTAGGGATGACTCTGGTTCTCTAAGGACCCTAGATCTCTAAATTCTCCAGGTCAGGGACAAAATCTGCCCCCTTCTTGGTTTCTTTCCAGGGCACTCCTCTCTGCCCCTCTCCCCACAAGACAGCCAGCATGCTCTCCACTAAGGTCAGGCTTTTACAAAGGGCAGAAATAGCTATTGCTTTAAGGCAACTTGTGCTTCTGATCCAATGAAAACTCTCTATTGTGAAACTCAAATGCATTTTGCTAAGTGAAAACAGCCAGACCCAAAACTCTATCTATTGGATGATCCCATTTATATGACATTTTAGAAAAGGCAAAAGTACAGGAGAGCAGTGGAAGGCAAGAGGCTTGGGGGATGGATTGACTATAAAAAGGAAGCATGGGGGAAATTTTGGAGTGATTAAATTGTGCTATCTTTGCTTATGGTGGTAGATATACGACTCTATGTATAGGACATGTGAAGGGCTTGGCTTCCTGCTCAAAATAGAGGGGAGGGGGAAATATGGGAAGGACAAACACAAATTAGTATTTCAAAAAATTATCAAGCCACAAACAAGGGTAAAGAGATGGGCTAAGCCTGATTTTCATGTTAAAAAGTGGGACTTTCTGTTGTAAGAAACAGGAACTCATCAGAGGTTATAAACCAGACAAGAAACCTGTCCCACTTGGGCTTTGGGCAGTTGATTTGACTGCACTAAATTGGAGAGAGAAGAGAGAGAGCTGTTAGAAAGTGGAAGAGCAGTTAAGAGGCTCTTCCTCTGAGACCTACAGCTATAGCCTTAACTGTTTCTTCTCCTGGACAACAAATGGTAACAATGGTATAGCTGCCGCTGACCAGCTCAGACCTCTCCCCTCCAGAAGCTTCTTTTTCATCCCACAGCTTTTCCCGCTTAAATAAAATTGCATTCAAAACATATAAGCTTGTGCTGCTTGTCTAGAAAAGCACAGACTCCCATGGCATGGTCTTTGTCTTTAAGCAGCTCATGTTGTGCTGAAGGCAGAGCACAGTCAGTGACCAGTGTCATGACATAAAATGAAATAAGTGTTCATCCAAGATATGAGGTAGGTATACTATGCAAGCACAAGAGAAGGAGCAATTAGTGATAGCCAAGTGAGGACCAGGGAAGGCTTCGTTATGGAGGGGCAGCTGAGCTGGCATTTAAAGGATTCGATGCACTGAAAAGGAAAGAAAAGTATTTTTCGGCTAAGGACATCATGAGAATAGTCAAGGGAGTGGGAAACCCAGCCCCACTCAGCAATCAGTGAAAAGATACTTCAGTGTGGTATAAAGGCACAGTAAGAGTGATTGTCAGCTTTTGGTCATCTGGCTTACTGCAAAAAAAGCTTTAGATGAAGAGTATGACCCTCTTGAAGGGTGCGTTGCTTGCTTCTCCGTGGTAATGGGTAAAGTGGCAATGAACCTCAGGCAGGGATGAGTAACAGAATCCTCTTAAGGTGGCTCGAACAAATAATAAATAGCAACTTGTTTCTCTCGCGTGAGAGGAAGTCCAATGGTGGACAGTTGCTGGTGACTTAGTGGTATCTGGGTCAACACATTTGAAATCCTCTTGATCTTCTTGTCATGGTTGGAAGATGGCTCTTACAGCTCCAGATACCATGTCGGTATTTGGGTAGGAAGAAAGGAGAGGAGTGGACTCAGCCCCTGTATCTATATCTATACCCTCCTATGGGCAGTAAAACTTTCTCACTGTCCCTCCGCAGTGGACTGCCACCAGCATCTTATTAGATCAAATTGTGTCGTCCGGACATACCAAGTGTCAAGGGAGTCTGGGAAGGTGATGTTTTAGCTGGGCACTTTGTTCCCATAAATAATAATGGAATTTTGGGGCAAGGGAAAAAGGGGAGATGATCATTGATAGGAAAATAACATGCTGACCACACCAAGGATAACGTCAGTGGATAGATAAGGTAAAAATCATAGAATAAAAATTACCCTTTCAGTCCTCTGTAAAGCATGCCATTTTGAGGCTTGCTTTCATTTCAGAAATTAAATTGTTCAAGTGTTTTAATGCTTTGAAACCTTCAGCACTTTTATTAAGATTTCGGCTTACTGGTCTCGCCTTTCAAGTCATCATCTTCATCTCTTGTAAATGGTTTTATAAGTTTCTCCAATTATTTTTCAGACAGTGTTTCTCTGTGGTCCTCAATTAATGTTTCAATTTCCTTCTCCATAGGAAGGCATCACCACCCACCTGCTTGGCCACAGGAACAACGTGTTCTGCTTCTTTTTCAATGACCGGGAAACACTTAAAATCATGTACATATTGCTTTCTTAGGTCTCGCTGGCCTCCAGTTACTGCCTTGAGTCTTGATTGCTCTCACGCTGTGAGAGACACTTGAGAACTGAGATCTCCACTGAGAAAACGGTGCACTCACAGCTCCCATCTGACCCTCCCTCCCGAGTGGAAGGGCAGGCAAAACCAACGTTCTCCTTAACGTGATCACATTATCCGTGTTTATTCTCTCCCTCGCCCCCCACACTGTTGACCTGGTTCTGGCTGCTTGTCCCACAGAGGTCTGGAGGGTGGATAGCCACATTCATCTCATTCATGGGACACGTGGTGCATTGTCTTTGAAGGAGTCTCCCTGGAGTGCAGCTCACTGATGCCGATGTCAAGCAGCCTTCTCAGCTGGTCGCTCATGCTCTGTGTTTCATAGACTGTCTTAACTTACAGGCTGCCTCATGTCAGAGTGCTTCATCAATGTTAGACACGACCAATGAGTCAAAATTGTTTGTTGTATGGTGCAGTTTTATTTACTATCAAAAATAATGTAGTCATAAGACACTGAAAGGAGATTGCTTGCTGCTCGAATAGTTCCTTTTATTTCTTTCAGTTTTGGCTTAATGATACACCGAGCATGAGTTCTGGTCTATTGATTTCTATTGTAGTTTGTTTAATTAAACTACTTGTCTCTTTGTATCTTGCCAGGATGTTTCTATATGTGAATCTTAAATTACCCTGCAGTTCCACCTTTTACACAAATGTTTAAAATGTGTGCTTTGATAGTACAGCCAGTTCAGTTAAATCATTAGAGTATTTGAAAGGGCACATGTCTTATTTTATTCTTCTCCACTGTTAACATTCAAATTATTTAATGGTATTCTTTTATCTTTCTGGCTTTCTATTCATCATTATCTTCTATCATAATAAATAAAAAATATCTGCCATTTATTGAGCATTTTGATTTACCAGGCACACATGGCATTTTATTATAATGCACTTTAATATATGTGATACATGTAATATATCTCATATATACATGCATACATAAGTCTTATGTAATATATATTATATATACATACATATATGTGTATATATAGAATCACTGATCTTCACAATAGCTTCATAAGAGAAGTAAAATTATTATCACCATTCCACAAAGGGGAAAACTTACATAAGTCTTATGTAATATATATTATATATACATACATATATGTGTATATATAGAATCACTAATCTTCACAATAGCTTCATAAGAGAAGTAAAATTATTATCACCATTCCACAAAGGGGAAAACTGAGGCTAGAAGAAGCTAATTAACTTACCCAATATCATACTCCTCTTCACGTTCTTCCTGGACAACCCTGAGCTCATTGCACTCTCTTTTCAACATACACATCTGTCAAAACTCCCAGCCTGGATGAACCCAAACATCCACATTACGCATGCCTGTATCCAGGCAAATGAGCATATGTGCCTCTACCCAGCCTGTGGCACAGAGCAGGCTGATGCCCCTATATAAGTGTGGTTACTAACCATAGCTAGGCCTTCAGTACGTAGTACCCAGTACCCAACTGTTTCACTATAATTCTCTTGTCAAAAAGTTATAGCTCTTGCTATATCCATTTCATTAACTCCTACTTATTCTTCTGCTCACACAGTCTGCCTCCAGGTTTGCATACAATGACTCTTGTGCTGTAAATGACTTCTCTGTTGCTAAATTCAATAGACATTTTAATTCCTCTTCTTCTCAGCACTGTTTAACACAGATCAACTATCCACACCTTCTTGAGATACTTTTTTCTCTTGGTTCCTATGTTACCCTATTTCTGGTCTTTCTACCTTTCTAGTCATTTCCTTTCAATTACCTGTAGTGGCTCATCTTCCATACCCAAACTTTAAATGTCAGAGTCCCTTAAAATTATGACCTTGGCTGTCTCTTTGTATTACCCCAACCATTCCTTGGATCATATCATTCATTCTCTTAGTTTCCGTGATTATCTATATTCCAATGACTGTCACATCCCCAGCGAAGCCTTCTCAGATCCTCCCAGCCTAGGACAAGCCCCCTACTCAGTGCTCCATTGGCTCCTTGTACTGCTTCATAACATTCACAGCAGTGATTCTCAGTCCTTTTTCCAACACTTCCCTTCTAAGAATTCTTTTCAGATATTTTTCCCTAATCACTCCCCTTCCATGAAATTTTACTATCACAAATATACTGCATATCTGTTTATATACTATGTATGTGTATGTGTGTATATATATCTATATATCTATATATAGATATAGATACTACCGATAGATATATTTGTGCTTATGCATAAATAGAGTAAGATTTCTCTTGCCCACCATCACCCCCCCAGGAACCAATTTTCATCTCTTTGGCAGGCAGTGACACCACCTTTGTTGAGAATACATAATTTACAATAATTGTTACTTAAAAAATCAATTTAAATTTTTTCTTTAATATCTATTTGTTTAGCTATAATAAAACTACGTAAGGATAAAAATCAAATCTTCTTACTTAGCATTGTGCCTTGCACATAGTGGGTATTTGTTAATTATGTATAGATAATGAATGTTACAACCCTTGGAATGGCTACAGATTTTATATACATTTTGAAACCTTTTATTAATTTGTTATTTCTAAAGAAGAAAGTCTGAGTCTGTTTTCCCCACCAATCCATTTATGGAGTATCCTATAAATATTTGTTGAATGAATTAATTATCTGTACATTTTAGGTTAGGGGAATCTGTCTTGATTCCTAAAAAGAAAATATTTGGTATGTATCCTAGAAACTACTTGTAATGACTACAGATGTTTTGCATTAGCAGTTTATTAAATGCCTCCAGCGGCCCCGGGGAGACACGATGGGATTAAATTACCCCAAGTGACTTTTTCCACTAAAAGTTACTGTCTAGCATCTGTGTATTGCTCATATCTGGGAAGGTTTTCAGAAGCTGACAGCCAGCTTCAATGTGCTTAATCTTGAAACTTGTGGAAATTCTGCATCCTCATTGCTTACTCAGTTAATTTTAAATCTTTGTTTAAACATAACTCATTTCCTTAAAAAGAATTTTTCACTGCATATTACTTTTAGGAGAAAGCCAAAAGTTTGTGTTAAGAATTAAACACAAAAACCACTGCTTCTGAGGAATTTTCTGTGATCTGTTGTCCCATAATCCTACACATACCATGGACAATGTGCTGCAGAGAGCTTGTTTGTAGAAAAATGGATCTCAGTCATTAAAGAATATTTAAATATCAAAATATAACCATGTTCACTAGCCTGGATTTACAGAGGCAGAAACTGCATCTCACATATTTTATAAAGATTTTAAACAATGGGATATACATGAAAATGTCTTTTGCTTAAACTTTGGAGTAACCAGAAAATTATCTTGCATAGAAGACAATGTTCATCATTCAAAGAGTTATTAGGGGTAATGACGCGTATTACCCAGAGGATGGCGGATGCTGGCTTGCGCCACGTGGTTCCCAGCGATCTGTATCCCCTCGTGCTCAGCTTTCTGCGCGATAACCAACTCTCGGAGGTGGCCAATAAGTTCGCCAAAGCGACAGGCGCGACACAGCAGGATGCCAATGCCTCTTCCCTCTTGGACATCTATAGCTTCTGGCTCAACAGGTCCACCAAGGCCCCGAAGTGGAAGTTACAGGCAAACGGACCAGTGAATAAGAAGGCTAAGAAGAAGACCTCATCCAGTGAGAACAGCAGTGAGGAGGAGGAAGAAAAAGCTCAGGGACCTCCAGCTAAGAAGGCTGCTGTACCTGCCAAGCGGACCAGTCTGCCTCAGCATCCTGTAAAGGTTGTGGCTAAAGCATCAGAGAGCAGCAGTGAAGAATCCAGTGACGATGAGGAGGAGAAGGAAGACAAAAAGAAAAAGCCTGTCCAAAAGGGAGTTAAGCCCCAAGCCAAGGCAGCCAGAGCTCCTCCTAAAAAGGCCAAGAGCTCTGATTCTGATTCTGACTCAAGCTCAGAGGATGAGGCACCAAAGAACCAGAAGCCAAAGACAACACCTGTGGCAGCTAAAGCTCAGGCTAAAGCTCCAGCCAAGCCAGGTACGCCAGCTCGAGCAGCACCTAAAGTAGCCAATGGCAAAGTAGCTAGCAGCAGCAGCAGCAGCAGCAGCAGCAGCAGCAGCAGCAGCAGCAGCAGCAGCAGCAGCAGCAGCAGCAGCAGCAGCAGCAGCAGCAGCAGCAGCAGCAGCAGCAGCAGCAACCTGCAGCTAAGCCAGCTGCAGCTCCCAAGCAACCTGCAGGCAGTGGCCAGAAGCCTCTGACCAGAAAGGTGGATAGCAGCTCCAGTGAGGAGGAGAGCAGTTCTAGTGAGGAGGAGAAGACAAAGAAGATTGTGGTCACCCCAAAGTCCAAGGTGACTGCCAAAGCAGCTCCATCTGTGCCTGCCAAACAGGCTCCTCAGGGTGGTGGGGATAGCAGCTCTGATTCAGACAGCTCCAGCAGTGAGGAGGAGGAGGAGGAAGAGAAGACATCTAAATCCCCAGTTAAGAAGTTGCAGAAAGCAGCAGAAGGTGTAGCCCCTTCCAAGGCAGGCACAAAGAAAGTAGAGGCCGAGAGCAGCAGCAGTTCCTCCTCTGATGATTCAAGTGAGGAGGAGGAAGAGAAGCCCAAGGGAAAGAGCAATCTAAAACCACAAGCCCCCAAGGCCAATGGCACCTGTATGCCGACTGCTCAGAATGGAAAAGCAGGCAGGGAAAGTGAGGAAGAGGAGGAGGTGGAAGAAGAAGAGGAAGAAAAGAAAAAGGAAGCAGTGGCAGTTTCCAAGCCAGGTTCAGGAAAGAAGCGGAAGCAGAATGAGGCTTCCAAGGAGACAGAGACACCTCAAGCCAAGAAGATAAAGCTCCAGACCCCCAACACATTTCCAAAAAGGAAGAAAGGAGAAAAAAGGGCATCATCACCATTTCGAAGGGTCAGGGAGGAGGAAATTGAGGTAGATTCATGAGTAGCAGACAACTCCTTTGATGCCAAGTGAGGTGCAGCTGGAGGCTGGGGAGAACGAGCCAATCAGGTTCTGAAGTTCACCAAGGGCAAGTCCTTCTGGCATGAGAAAACCAAGAAGAAGTGGGGCAGCTACCGGGGAGGTTCCATCTCTGTCCAGGTCAATTCCATTAAGTTTGACAGTGAGTGACCTGGGGCCATCCTTGGCGAAGCAGGGGTGGTGATCAGAGACTGCTCACTTTCTTCAGTGGACTTGAGAACCCTCAGCTCCTTTAGGGTAGGTTGTTGGCGAGGACAGAAGTTTAGAGTGGGTCATAAGACTTTGCAACATAACATCCTCTCCGGTCCTTTTCTGTGTTTGTTGTTCCTAGTTTTGTACAGATTTGTTTTTGAGTGTTGAGTGGCAGGAACAAGGTAAGGGGAATGTTATTTTTTAAGAAAATTTGTTTTAGTTGCCATCCCTTTCTTCCTGTTCTGTGGAAGTCCTCATACTGAGAAGTTTGTATATTTTATATTAAAGCATTTCCTAGTGATTTTTCTTGTGATTTTCAGAGGTGGGGTCCTACAGATAAAAAAA
>NW_007731239.1:33742-38097 GCF_000696425.1 Galeopterus variegatus | reverse complement strand
AAGAGCTTTCAAGGAGCTTTCCGGAGGCTAGGCTGTCCCTGTGGTGGGAAAGTGTGCCCCAAGCTTCCACGTATAGATCTTAAGATTAGCCTCCCCTTGTCTGGATTTCACACTTGCTAAACAACATGATAACAACCTGGTTTTTCATGTAACTGCCTCTGGGAAGAAAATGCGTTGTTCATGCTGACATAGGTATTTCAGTCTGCATGGTAAAAGTTCTACATCTTACTACAAAATAATAAACTAGATGGTTTATAATGTGAAAAAAAACAAAAAACAAAGAGTTATTAAATTATTAATAGTTTTTTAAAAAATATATTGCTTATAAATATAATGGCAGATTTAATTTAAATTTTGTCATATTTCCTGCTTCTTCATAAGGAAAAATACAGTTGGATTCAGAGCAGCTTCCTTTATTAGGTAAATGCAATTTCTATTATGACTCAACAAGTATTGAAAAAGCTGGGTAGTACTTGGAGTGTGAGGTTTCCACAGTCACAGCTGGCTTTGAGTGTTAATCACTTGGCTTTGATCACTCGTTTCAGCCCTTCTCATGGGCCCTGTGAGCCTCCTTCAGTCTCTTCCTTGTCTAAAACATCGCCACATCCCACTGGCTCTCCTCTTAGATACCTCCTCAACCTGTCCCCTCTTCTCCATCCTCACTGCCAGTTCTCCAGTCCAGTCTACCACCATCTTTCTGGGTCTTCTCATTCACACTTGCCTTCCTCAAGTGTCTTTTCCATAATGTAGCATCTCACTCATTCTGGGCTGCTAGAGCAGATATCACAGACCACGTGGCTTGAACAACAGAAATTTATTTCTCACAATTCTGGAGGCTGGGAACTGAGATCAAGGTGCCAGAATGGTCTAGTTCTGGGAAGGACCCTCTTCCTGGTTTGCAGACAGCTATCTTCTAGCTGTGCCTTCACATGGTGGAGAGAGTTCTAGTCTCTTTCCCTTCTTATGAGGACACTAATCTCATCAGCACTCTGACGACCTCACCTAAACCTAATTATTTCTCAAAGGGCCCACGTCCTAATACCATCCCATTGGCAGTTAGAGGTTCAACATATGAATTTGGGTGTGTGAGGGGACACAAACTTGCAATCCATAACGTGAAGCCATAATCTCTGAAAAATGCTACTTTCATCAAATCAGGTCACCTGTTTAAAATCTGCACTGTGGCCTCCAACGCTCTGCACTCTCTGGACCAACCTTCCTCTCCAGTCTCATGCCATAATGCTCCCTTTTGCTGAATATGGTCTAGCCACAAAGATTTTCCTTACTAACTTGAATTTCTCAATTCTGAAATCTTTGCATATCCTTTTCTATTGCAACATCAAGTTGAACTGGTCAAATCTCTCTTGACTGGTTCATTCCTAATTATTTTTCAAATATTAGCAAAGCTTTTCTTCTTCAGGAAACTTGTCTGCCAGAACAGGGTATGACTTCAAGTTTTATATTTTCAAAGATGTCTTTCTTTTTGAATCTTTATCACCTTTATCACTACTGTATATTTTCTGAAATTACTTGATTACTAATTATTCGAGCCAGTCAGTGTACACTACTGAAGGTACTACCCTTTCCTGGATGATGAACTCCTGGTCTCTTTTCATCACCACTAGAGCCCTCTGCTCATTATGTACATATTTGTTAAATGAGTTGAACTTTGACTTTATCCAACATACCATGCTCCTGTCCTTGACTGTAGGCTTCATCCATCCAGTTATTTGGAGGATTTTAAAATAGCAGAACTGGAAACCACCTTGCAGATCATAGAACCCACCCTGCCTTATATAACCAATGGGGGAATACTACTAGGGGGTAAATTGCCAAAAGCCATATACTGAGTATGCAAACTCAGAATTAAGAACCAAGTCTTTGGTTTCCCAGTTCTTACCCTGCCTTATATAACCAATGGGGGAATACTACTAGGGGGTAAATTGCCGAAAGCCATATACTGAGTATGCAAACTCAGAATTAAGAACCAAGTCTTTGGTTTCCCAGTTCTCTGCTGTTTCAGAAAATCATGTAACTACTTCTCTCATTTTATCACCATTTTTTAGATTGGCTTCCTTTCTTCATTATATAATCTAATTTTGCTATAAAAATATATCCTTATCAAGTAAAATATGGGTGTTATTAATGTTGTCATTTGGGTTACATCTACCCAAACAATGTGAATTAGAAAATTTACAATGTTTTTACTTTAAACAATATTCATCAGATATTTTAATTCTGCCTTTTGAAACTGTTGAATATTTTGACCCCATGTTTAAACCCAAAGATTATTTTTAATCCATGTTCATTAATTCAAAAGCATTAATCATAATTATACCAATATTAATGATGTTCATCAAGAAAGAATTTATCAGAGCCAACTCCTCCATTAAGCTAGTTTAATCAATTTTCTAAGCAGTACACTTAAACCATTTCTCATCTTTTTCAGAAAATTTCTTGAAATTATTATCTTGAGATCAATTCTTTACAAAGTATAACAAACATTTAATTATAAATTTTCTGAATCAAAATTCATTGATTATAGCTTCTGCCATAGTAATCTTCCTGTCCAGTCTTTCTCCCAAGGTCAATTTTTCTGTTTCAAGTTTTGTAAATCTCAATTTTTCTTTCAGTATTTAGTTCATAGTTAGTTTTTAACTTATACAGATTTAGGCACTTTGGAATTTATTATTTTTTAATGCAATATAATTTTTCTAGGTTAATTTTTGGAGTTTTAAAGAGTTACAAACAAGATTTTGGGATTTTTCTTTGGTTGGTTGGTTGGTTGGTTTTTTAGTTAGTTGTATCTGCAATAAATTTTGCTCTCTGCTATTTTATCTCTACAAGGTATTTTGGTGATTATCTCTACTAATTAAGTGCAGTTTAAATTAGACGAAAGTCCGTTTGCATTTATTTGTTTTTTCCTTAAACATGGAGAACATTTTTAGTCGTTTTCTTTGATATTCTAGAGTTGTTCTGTTTTCCCATTTGGGACAGGAGGTGGCTAAGATTAGATTGTAACCTCATGAAATTTTAGATTTGAGGGGGATACAATTTAGCTCTGGTACTTCTCATCCCATACCGCATTATATAGATGAAGAAATCAAAGGCCAGAGAGGTTATCTGATTTGCCTAAGATCACAGACATAGAACTGGATTTTAGGTCTCTTGACATCCCAGACACTCTGAGGGAAAAGAAGGACCAAACTGAGCTCTGAATTTAAGTATTTTTTCTAAAGAGGAGAAACTGGTTTTGTGTTACTATGACAACTGAGTGCATTTGACATTTTTTTTGACCAGTTTACCCCCTACCTGTGCTAATGGGGAAAAAAAGCCATTGTACTGATCTTTATGGTGATTCAAAACACTCTAGATAGATCCTGTCACATGCTTTATAAGTTCCTGATTGATTGTGTGGAATTAAGTTATTGGGCAGAGAACCAACTGATGGAAACACATTGATGAAATCATTTTTGAGGGACATTAAATGGAACTTAAAATAAAGCTGAAATGGCTTTATGGATTTTTCACTCAAACTGTTTATGAACATTTATTGCCAGTAAATTATACTGTGTCAAAAGAGGGAATCCATAGGTATGGCTTTTAATAGAAACCTTTTTGAAATAACAAAATTTAGAGTAATTTATTACCCAGGAATGGATAGAGGATGGGGTGGGGGAATTCATCCTGATGAGGGGCTGTCCACTCTGCAGCTTCTGGGAAAGTGAAAAATGGTGTGAAAATCAGAAACATGATAGACAGGACTTGGAAAGAAATGGTCTTTTTGAATAGTGTTAATATCTCATCTCATTGTACATGTGAATTCTTTTTAGAAGAGCGATTGGGGATTTAGCAAGCATTACTTGGGGTAAAAATATTGGTATTTGTTCATTTATCATAAAACAATGAACAAGTGGAAAGCAACTTCATCTACTGAGGTACATCATATGGAGTAGTGACCGTGGGCGTCAGCAGCAGAGCGGAAAGATTGAGTTCAAATTCCAGCCTCCCCTCTTAGCCGTGTCCTACTGAGGTACATCATATAGTGACCGTGGGCGTCAGCAGCAGAGCAGAAAGATTGAGTTCAAATTCCAGCCTCCCCTCTTAGCCGTGTGACCACAGGAAAATGTCCTGACTTCACTGAGTTTTGGATTCCACATCCATAGTAACAGATATTTAAACCAAAAAACCCAAGTATTCAATATAGTATCTAGTTCATGGGAAGTATTTCAAAAATGTTATTTTTTAAAGAGTCATACATGATATGGATAAGAGGAGGAAAAAGGGATTCATAAACATTTTATTACTAGTAGTGTTATTTTTTTTTCCTTTTTGTCTTTTTTCATGTCTGGCAA
>NW_007731239.1:32312-33574 GCF_000696425.1 Galeopterus variegatus | reverse complement strand
GATATGGATAAGAGGAGGAAAAAGGGATTCATAAACATTTTATTACTAGTAGTGTTATTTTAATAACTATCATTTATTGGTTGCTGTGTGCCAAAGATTCCATTCAATCTCCTGAGATCCCTAGGACATAAAGGTACTAACACAATCCCTTTTTTTCAGAGAAGGAAACTGAGCATCAGAGAAGTTGAGTTTCAAGTCCAAGGTCACTCAGCTAATGAGAGAAGCTTTGAAATGTTCCCCTGGGGAGTCACATTAATGAGTCTGTCCTTCAGTGTATGGAACATATGGGCCTCCTTGTTTAAAACCCAGCAAACCAAAACCAAAGGGTATTTGGTTGGATGGTGGGAGCTGAGGTAGTGTGAATGTCTTGTCCTTCACTTGCAACTCAAGTCCACAGCCTGTCAATCAACACCTCCTCTACTTGTCACAGCCCACCCCTCTAGTTTTTTCTGGGTTGCCACTTAGCAGCTGCCACATAAAACAAGGCACTAGGGCATAGTGGCTAAAAGTGGCTTCTGGAGTCAGATGCCTGGATGTGAATCATGTCTCTCACGCTCACTGGCCATGTGACTATGAGACCCACATGCTTTTAGCCCCAGTCTTCTTATCTATAGGATGAGTAGGTTCCTTGGTTTGGAGAGAAGACTACAAACCTTTTGATGATATTTTACTACAAAGAGGTGTTTTTATTTAGGCCAAATAGTATTTCTTTATTAGCATGGGATTTTTTTTTTTTTTTTTTTAAGAGGTGGAATTAAAATAATGTTTTGGATTGTGATTTTTGACATTCATTTGAAATGTAATGCAGTGAATGAGGAGTTTTATAACAGTAAATTAGTACCACCGTAGAAGCAGAAGTATCAATTAGAAATGAATTGAGTTGGGCCGGCCCGGTGGCGCACTGCTACAGTGCACCGCTTGGGAGCGCGGTGGCGCTCCCGCCAAGGGTTCGGATCCCACATACAGACCGGTTCCCGCTCACTGGCTGAGTGAGGTGCGGGCGCAACACCGAGGGTTGCGATTCCGTTGCCGGTCCCGGTCCGGTCCGGGTGCGACACTGAGGGTTGCAATCTGTTGCCGGACACGAAAAAAGACAAAAAAAAAGGAAAAAAAAAACTATGGTTTTCAATAGGTAGCTTTATGTTCACACTGCTCTTTCAAAAAGAAAGAAAGAAATGAATTCAGTAGAAGCCTTGAGACTCTAAAGTCAATCTGGCTATACTCCATATATGACTTTGTCCCTGCCCACATGGAGCTGAAGA
>NW_007731239.1:30843-31958 GCF_000696425.1 Galeopterus variegatus | reverse complement strand
CTAAAGTCAATCTGGCTATACTCCATATATGACTTTGTCCCTGCCCACATGGAGCTGAAGATCTAGTTGAAGAGATGGGATGAATGTCTGCAAGGTAACTGAAGATCCCAGGTGTGTTCAGCGTCAAAGGAGTGTTGCAGTCATTTTACAAATATTTGTTGAATGCCTGCTCTGTGCCAGGCACTGTACTAGACATTGGGAATATGACGGAGAACAGGATGTACTCCTAGCTACAAGGACAGCAAATGTAATGGAAGATCAGAAAAAGCTGAGCACCTGAGCTCAGGTGTTCAAAGGAAATCATGTTCTTTCCACAGACATTTAATGAGCAACTGTAATGTGCTGGATGACTTTATTGTAACTTCTATTGTATTTTCTTGGAGTCACTTGAGAAGGTGGCCGAGCTGAGAGCCACCAGCTGCAGGAGAGTAGATTCTTCTTGAGCCTAGTATAGCCAGATGTAAGAAATCAAGCAGCAGATGAGTTTCAATCATTATACCTGACAAATGAAGAAACATACTCAGCATGAAGTTGGGATGGGACAAAGAAAGTGATAACAGCTTTTGAGGCTCATTTACGTAAGAGTGTCATTACTCATTTTTGGATAATTGGTCTGAAGAAATGTAACATATATCCTACTATGTGCACATTATTCTGCACAGTCAAAAGTTGTGAACTAGGTATCCTTGGGCTCCAATGGCCTTATGAAACGATGGTGGGTGTGGGCATGACAAGCGGGTGAAATATTAAACATCACAGCATTGTAATAACAGTTTACATAACAAAGCTCGTCCATGGCAGTACTGATTGCCATGTGGGTAAGTTGGGCAATTGAGGCTGACTTGAATAGAGGTAGTACTCTTTCTACTGCAGTTTTCATAGAATTCTTGGTAGAGGAAGGGAAGATTTGAGCTGGAACTAAAGAGTATGAACAATATAAGCTGAAATAACTGTCCTTGCTGTATTGAGATATATAATTGTTCCTTTTAATCATAGTTTTAAAAATACAGTTCAAATGGCTAAGAACAGAGCCTCTCTCAGAGTTTCACAGTGTAGCCCCTGTTCAGTGCAGTACTGGGAGTTGTTCCAGAGCAGGTCGAAGACAGTACGGAAAG
>NW_007731239.1:29326-30565 GCF_000696425.1 Galeopterus variegatus | reverse complement strand
AGCCCCTGTTCAGTGCAGTACTGGGAGTTGTTCCAGAGCAGGTCGAAGACAGTACGGAAAGGTGGCCAAGGGCATGCCTGGGGCCACTTCCTGATGTGTTCTGTGAGTCCTGCAGGGCTGTTTCATCTTTGGCCACCCCCACAGTGCCTGTGGCCTACGGGTTCCTCAAAGGATCACGAAAATGTTGGAGATGTGGAATGTATACTCTAAAAAACCAAATTTAATACATCTTCAACAAAAGCTACATTATAGTCTCTAATCCAACCCCTTCTTGTTCAGTTATATGGAATATAATAAAATTTAAATCACAAAAACAAAATTAATAATTTATGAATAACAAAACTATGGACATTCTTATGAAATTTACATCAAAAAAGTAAAATTTTGTATATATGTTTTGATATATTTGAAATGATGTCAAATGATGTGGTTTAGGGTCTTGAAAAGTAAGAGTGTCTACAGGATGAGAACGATCTTAAATGGCCCCATAGTTAATGTCTGTATGCCTACAGAAACTGTCAATTTTATGGGGTTGTTGCGGGGAATACATGAGTGAGCTAGTATATATGAACTTATATGATGGTGTCTACCATATAGGAGTCACTCAAAATGTCAGCTTAGAATAAAAGTTATTATTCATCAAGTTATTCCTTCAATGGCCATATATAATATTAAGTAGAAACATTATTTTCTGACTTTACTTATAATAGTCTGTTTTATAAAAAAATATTAAGTATTTCTATAGTTGCTACAAAATTAAAGAAACCAATTCATTTTCCTGGACTTGTCATTTTTTCAGGATAAATCTAGATTTGAAATAATAGTGGTTAATGGGGGATTTCTAGGTGTTATAAAAACACAAGAGGATTCTAGACATTCACAAATAAATGCAAGATATTATTCTGTCCCTCCCTACAGCATTAAGGAAGCACACCAAATGTCTAAAAAGAAACACATTTACTTCAAAGTACAGGATACTGCCTTGGCTAAGTTTAATTGAAAAACTAATATCCAGTGCAATTGTCTGTGATAAACTGAGGTTTAAATGATTTGAAAACACTTTAGGAGTAGACAAATCAGATAATCGCAGTCTTTATGGTTAGAAAGTTTCAGCTGATGTTGAAAAGTTGTAAAGATAAAAGTTTATAGCACAGTCAAGAGCTAAATGTCTAGGTTGGGCTGGGGATCAGTGTTAACACTCAAAGTGTAAGAATGCTGAACTTCAGATGATCTCTCAGT
>NW_007731239.1:13961-28302 GCF_000696425.1 Galeopterus variegatus | reverse complement strand
GGGTTTTTTTTTTTTTTTTTTTTTTTGGAAGCCAAGATGGAATTTGCCCCATGGCTTCCCTCTGATCTCAGCAAGAACACTTTCAAAAGATGTTCCTTGTTTTTTCAAAGGCTGTTTGCATGAGTTGATTTAATGCTCTCCTATCAGGAGCCCTAAAGCCAGTGGCAAAATGTGTGTATTGGATTGTGTAATGGATTCACTGCATTTAGCTCCAGTCAGTGTGTTGATTGTGCCCCCAGGTGACTCCTGCAACATCTCCAACCTCTGTTTGCTTTTGTCTTTTGTTTACAGGAGCAGAGGGCACAGTGTTCCCTAAATCTATAGAAACACCTAATGTCAGGGCAGACCCCTTCAAGGAACTAAGGTAAACTTCTGACTTTGGTTTGCATTGATTAGTGGCTATTTCCTTTCTCTGCACAACTGGCTAATGATTCATTTTGAATAAATAATAACAGTGCCACAACATGAATACATAAGTTGGGAAAGATTGGAGAAGGCCAGAAAATAAGCTACAACCAAAAGAAAAATTTCTCTGAGAACTTAAGAAAATTGAGGGTCTGGGGTAAGAGGTTGACAACTTTGTATCTGTGAGATTTAGTTTCATTCATTTGCAATGTTTGTATCCTGCTGTATTTTGTGGTACCAAAAATATATCCAGTTAGAAAACTAGTCAGTAATTGGTGCTAATCAGCCCAAAGAAAAGTGCTGTTTAAAAGAAGCCGAAGTCTAAATACAGTACAGATGTTTTTCTATGTAACAAGCTCTCCATTACTTGGAGTGGTATGGTGCTAGGTGCTAGAACTACCTTCTGTGGATATTCCATGTACTGGTGTTTAACTTCAAATATCCATAAGCATACTTGTTTAGCAGAGGATGGCTCTGAGATGCTGTGTACTCACCACCACCAACTATGGAAAACATAAAAGAACAACAGATATGTAGATGAGTAGATAGATAGACACACAGAGAGACATAGAGATATTGTCTGATAACCACTCCGGTCCAGCCGCTAAAGGACCATCTCCCAATACCCCAAAAGAAATACATAAAAAATAGTAATGTTGATACAAATATAACTGTTATTTCTATTGTATAATTATAACTATGAAGAATTCAGTGAATACTGGCTTTCTTCATTTCTGGTAGGGTTTTTTTTTTTTAACCTAAAACCAATCATAAATCACCAAACAATACCCCAAAAGAAATACATAAAAAATAGTAATGTTGATACAAATATAACTGTTATTTCTGTTGTATAATTATAACTATGAAGAATTCAGTGAATACTTGCTTTCTTCATTTCTGGTAGGGTTTTTTTTTTTTTAACCTAAAACCAATCATAAATCACCAAATGACCATAAATAGCATTGAATAACCATTTCATAATAGACATCAGCCAAAAGTAAGTGTGTTTGCATTGCACAAGTCACATCTCTTCTTTGACGATGCAGTCTCAAGACCTATGCTTTGCTCAAACAGAATTGCCATGTTGGAGCTTGTGTTTCCCTTAACAGAAACACATTCTCAGTAAGTGGAAAATACATCACCTCATTACAAAACCCATAGCATTTTTTGCAAAGCCTGTAAGTCTTTATGAATATAGGGAAAGAAATTGCGCCAAAAGAAGACAATAATTGGTGGGGAATGTAAACCTTTTCAGAGCAAAACTGCACATACAGTGGGCCATATTTCTGAGGTTACACACCACACCACAGGGTTTTATTTTCTACTAGCATAACTGTTTTCAGTACCGCTTCCATATGCCAGAAGTTACCTGACTCTGTCAACTAGATCCTGTGTTTCATATAATGTTCTGAAGTTGGACTCTTTTAAGCAAATCCACCCAAGGAAAGCTGCAGTTTTAGGACTCTATGACAGAGAGCTTATTCTCCGAGTGTGCAATGAACCCACACGTCTGTGATGTAAGAGCCCTTTCGAGACAAGCTAATGGATAGCCTAGTTCCCTTTCTTTTCATGTTCCTCCCTAGGAGCAGGTTTCTTACAGAACTAGCCAGTAATGAGTGCTGATCAGCTCAAAAGCTGTATAAAACAAGCTGAATTCTAAATACAGCACAGATTTTTTTCCTGTGGAATAAGCTCTCCATTACCTGGAAGACTTGGGAAATATAGGAGGAAAGAATTTAGGCTCACTTGGCTTTAAGCAGTAAAATAAATCTTCTGTAGTTAAAAACAAACCCAACCAAATAAAAAGACAACTCTGCATGCATTAGCCCACTTTAGATACCTATATCCTGAAGAACACAGAACCGAGATTTTGCTCATACAGTGCTATAGACATAGTCTCTGTACACAACCTGTGGGAAATCCTGGAACCTGCTTTAAAAAAATTAAACCTCTAAAGTTCCCAGGCAAATCTTCTAAGTCTAGAGCAACAAGGCAAATGAAGACTTTAGGTAGTCGCTGCATCTCCATCACTTATTCTACAGTTATGGGCGTATTCCACAGAAGCTAGGAAAAAATTGTCTTATAGGAAGCGTGAGAATATTTTCGTACATAATTCAAAACTGTTCTTTTGTTTGCCCCTGTTGTTCAAACTGGGCAATCCAGGTGATAGCCTGGACTGAGTCTGCAACCTTGTCCCTCATCCTTCTGGAATTTTTTTTTTAAATGGCATTTTGTAGGAGAGTCTGTGAACAATTGAAAAGATAGCCAATTGTGGTCAGTAGATTAGTCCAAACCAATGTGTCTGTGAATGTTCCACATTTGTCTTTTAAGGGTGTCACATTTTTCAACATGCTATTGATTGGTATTGACCTTGGATATTGAGTAAATAGGTAATTAACTTGGTGACTAAGTCATCTGGCCTCTGACGTTAGCACTGGATCAGTCTTACTTGGCCACATTCATGCTGGTGTGTCTTCTACACTTAAGAAAGTGGAGTAATTTGAGTGGGATCCTTGGACTTGTACCAGCAGGTGGGAATGAGGGAACTGTTCAGGCTAAGCAGAAGCAGGCCACTCCTCGGTGGAAGCCCACTGCAAACCTACATGTGGCTTGAAGCTAATCGTGGAGCCCTGCTGTCTGTAAAAAGCAAGATCACTTCTAGCACCAAACAGCTAATCCATTTGTGTTATTTTGCCTTTTTGTTTTAAAATAATTTTAGATTTAAAGAAGAGTTGCAAAATTCATAGACTATTCCCATGTACCCTTCACCCAGTTTTCTCCAAAGTTAACATCTTACACATCCATGGTATAGTTAGCAAAACTAAGAAATTAGCATTGTTGTTCTATAAAGTCATACTTTATTTACATAAGGATGCTATCTGAATATCATGTAGATTTAAAAATATACAAAAATAAGTTTAACAGAAAAGCTCTTTGTTGAGATTTGTTGAATTAATCGATCTTTAAAACTCCCACTGCAGTTAATTTGGAATGTTTTTAATGAGGGTTTTTGGTTTTTCTTTAGTATTCTGAACCCAGATTTTCTTGGTATTATTTGTTATAAATGGAAAATAAACTGAGTTAAAAGATCACAGCTTATTTATACTTAGACAGTCTTTTATAATAATCAAGCAAAGACTTACATATCCATGTACTTCACTTAACCAAGCAATCAAATGCGAGAAAATTGCATGTATTTTAGAAGTTTCTCCATTGGGGTAACTTTTGTTTCCCCAAACCTCTGTCTTGGCTGTTGGAGGTTTTTTGTTTGATCTCTCATTATGCTTTTTTTTTTTTTCTTGCTTGTTTGTTAATGAAAACCAGATTTGAGGCCTCTGGCATTTTTTCCTGGAAGATCTCAGTTAAAGGGGACATAGTTTCCTCTTTGCTACAGTTTTAGTTCACTGCTTTTCTTTCAGAGTTACTACAGTTACTAGATTTGCAGTCTTTGCTTAAGATATTTGTAAAGAATCCAGAGTTGAGCTCAAAAATGCAAAAAAGGGTTGCTTCTTTTTAGACAAGTAAGGAGTGTTACAAAGGTCTATGCTAAACATCCATCTCAGGCAAAGTTTGTTGATTTGACCCCTGCAAAGTAGCTGAAATAATAACATGTTGCTCTAGATTCAGACTATACTTAAAAAGGCACTATACAGGGCCGGCCTGGTGGCGCACTCGGTAGAGTGCGGCGCTTGGGAGCGCAGTGGCGCTCCCGCCGTGGGTTCGGATCCCATATAGAGACCGGTCCGCTCACTGGCTGAGTGCGGTGCGGGCGCAACACCCAGGGTTGCGATCCCGTTGCTGGTCGCGGTACGGGCGCGACACTGAGGGTTGTGATCCCGTTACCGGTCACGAAAAAGAGACAAAAAAAGAAAAAAAAAAAAAAGGCACTATCCAGGCACTATACCCATCCCTTGAAATTAGAAAACCTAACCTTGAATAGAAATTGGATTTTAATAAATGCACAATCTTAAAATGTGAATATATTTAATGTTCACTTGTTCATTTTTTTCCCCTGGAGTCTATATAAAGAAGAATGGAAAAAAATCACTGATCTTAGTCTGTTCATGATCTGAAACAGGAAATAGGCTATTCAGTTTTGCATATGTATTTTCTCTAAGAACAGAGGCTGCCTTTGAATGCCTACCTTGGTCTAAAAGTCCTTTCAACTGTGAAGTTTCCTTGTAGGATTCTGATCCTACAAGAACAGGAAGTAGACTGTGAAATCTTATTTCTTAGACATATGCCATGGGAAATATGAAAAAACAGAGGAGGATATATAGATTACTATTGTCATATAGCCAACTCTGTTCCCCTAAATATCTCCAAAAGCTTAGAAGAAACCACAAAAGAGCAAGAAGCCAAAAGCTTTCTTTAAAAGAATTCTTCATTCTCACTCAGCTAATATGATAATGTGTTCTTACGTTACATACAGTTATAACAAGGGTGATGACCTGATTACCCAGCTCAAGGAAGATCAGAAACTGTTTACCAAGTACTTTTTGGACATTTATTAGGAGTCAAAATGTGATAAACACACTTGGAATGCAGAGATAAATAAAATGAGTACTCAAATAATTTATAGTTAAGATGAATACAACAGGAATGTAACCCCAAAATACAATACAATGTGATAATTGCTAGGATGGAGGTATGAACAAAACAAAACAAAACAATACAGAGGAGGGGGCTGGCTGGTTAGCTCAGTTGGTTACTGCATAGCCGTATAACACCAAGGTCATAGGTTCAGATCCCCATACCAGCTAGCTGCCAAAAAAAAATAAAAATAAAAATACAGAGAAAGACTAAATCTACCTGGGAGTGCTAGGTAAGGCTACGTAAAGGATGTGATCTTTTGGTTGAAAGAAGAGAAAAAAAGTAAAAGTAAATAAAGAGGTCTTAGAATTCAAAAGGAATGGTTTTCTAGGGCCATTTAGTGTAGGGGCAAATAGCCCAACATATTTCCATAGTTCCCCAAAACATTCCTGAATATTTACAAAAATGGGGGTTTGTAATATAATTTTCTTTATGACAATTGTGTTTTTTAATAAATTGTGTGAAAGCAATTTCAGATAGTTACAAAAGACTTTAAAGATTATTTAAAAATTAGTGCATTGCATAACTTAGGACTGAAAAATTCATTCACTTCAAACTATTCTACAGCTCCAAATAAATAAGGTATTACTTTGTTACTGTTTATTTTTCTCCATGATATTACTAGGACTTTAATGATAAAGCAGAAAAATTCTAAGATACATCTGTTACTCCCTGTATTCACTTGAACATTCTGTAGGTTTTATGTATTTTTTTAATGGAAAAGTACTAAAATCTGAACTCCTTTGGGAATGTGTGCATTTAAAGTCTGTGACTATCACAGTGAAACAAGGATTAGACCAAGCTTACACAAGTTGACAAAAATAAATTCTTTCTTTAATTTTAGGATGTCTGTAGCCAACTAAATATTTGTTGGCTCTCATGATTTATAAATTTAAGCTAACAAAAGAGTCAGTCTGTCAGAGCCACAGGGTTCAATTAATTAGAGGCTTGGTAATCCCCCTCCCCACCCCTCACCCCTCCTACCACCAAAGGTTACAATCGGGAAAATATTGAATAGATAGTCTGACTTGTAAAAATATATGTTGAAAGACACACACAGAGGACTGTATATTGAGCTTTTTAGCTGTGGGTACATAATATGTGGGGCAATACCACTGAACACTATTGTGGAAGAAATTCCTAAATTTTCTTCCTTTTGAACATTTTGCAAACATGTTCTATAATTCTCTTCATCTCCTTTTCTCTCCCTTATCCCCTCTCCCAGCACTCCATGTACTTAGAATAAGTTTTTTAATTTTGTTTTTCATGCATAGGATTAAGAATTATTTGATCATGTAGCACGAATATTAAAATGATTCAAAGAAAAAATGAAAAACTAAGTGGACCAAATTATAGCTGTTATTCCAGCCTTACAACATGGAAGAATTGTGAACAGTGCCCATGGTGGTCAGTAGTCTGTACTTTGAAGGTGCCCTGTGCTGGGTTTGAATTTGGCCCAATGATGCCTGTCTGCCTTGTGAATCTGGCAAGTCTCTTAAACTCTCCTAACACCAGTGCCTAGAACATAGGAAAAGCTCCTTGAGCATAAGCTCAACAAATGTTAGCTTTTGAAAGGAGAGGTGAACATCTCTTTTTAACAAGGCTCAAGAACTCAGACAGGAGTTCCCAGAGTTTGAAATTGCATCAGCCAGTAAAAGGTTTCCATTAAATGATGGTAACCAACAGTTCTTTCTCCATTAAGGAAAACAAAAACCAAAAAACCAAAAACAACTACTGTACTTATACTATTAACATTTTATATAAAAGAAAGGATATTTTAACAGAGTACAGAAAGCATAACCTTGGAATAAAACACAGTCCCATACATTGGATCCATTTAACTCTATGAGTATTATCATGTTACTGTGTTGCCTCTATTTTCTCCTTTTTCCAAAGATGCAAGTGACTGCATCAAAATTCTTCTCCTCATACAGTCTGCAGTGCCTGCCCAGAAAACAGGAAGGTTGAGAGCCACAGACTATGGCATAATGAGCTCCACTTGATTTTAAGGTCATCCTGTTTTTTTTTCCCCCCTTTTTCATGACCGGTAATGGGATCGCAACCCTCGGTGTCGCGCCCGCACCGCGACCGGCAACGGGATCGCAACCCTCGGTGTCGCGCCTGCACCCTTTTTCATGACCGGTAATGGGATCGCAACCCTCGGTGTCGCGCCCGCACCGCGACCGGCAACGGGATCGCAACCCTCGGTGTCGCGCCTGCACCACACTCAACCAGTGAGTGGAACGGTCTCTATATGGGATCCGAACCCTTGGCGGGAGCGCCGCCGCACTCCCAAGCGCCGCACTCTACCGAGTGCGCCACTGGGCCGGCCCTAAGGTCATCCTGTTTGAAACTCCAAAACTAATACATCTGCCCCTTTTCAAGACCAGTCAATTAATACATATGTGTCCTCTTTTCCCCTCTCTTTTCTTCCTCCTGTATTCCGACATGCTGTCATTCTTCCCTTCCTTCCCTGTTAGTATCAGTTCTATAGTTTGAATTTATCTGTATATTTCCTGTTTCTCCCTTATCCCCAATATTTCTCTAGGATGCCCTTTTCTTCATGGTTCTCTTCTGTGTAGAAGAAACAAACATGACAAAGGAAAAGTGATGCTTCAGTATTTGAGATATTTCCACCTTCCCCCTTGACATGTTTATCTAAAGCTTTTATTTTACAAATGTGATAGAAACTATATTTTGAAGTCAGTAAACCTATATATTCTGTTTTCATCTCCTATGCACATTATAGTTCTGCCATTGGAGGCCAGGGAAAAATGGACAGCAGATAACACCACGGGAGAAGATGGAGCGTGGTATAGGGGAGTCCCATTCAGAGAGGAGGAGGGAGTTAAATCGTGGGAAGAAGAAGATAGGAAATGTAAGCAAAGTAAGAGGAGAAATATATGTCCTGATGACCTCTCTTCTCTGAGTCATGGAGGGAAGAAGCCAATTAGATGGTTTTAAGGAAAGTCGAAAGCACATTTTTCATTTGAGACTCTGGGAAGAGGGCAGTGTGCAGGGTGGTCCCACAACCACCTGTACTGTTTGTTATGTGGCTGGAGAGGGGAAAAGTGTTGGGTTAGCACCCTTGAATCTCCTTCAACTCCTGGAGCAAGGGTGGATGGTTTGTATACGTGCTCACATGGAGTCCTGATGAGGAATGTGGATAGATAACTGGTGATGGAGGCTGGCCGGCTTCTAGCGAGATTCCCTGCAGTGTGGCTGAGGCTCCGAAACATAGTCCAGCTTGGGGGTGGAGCAGGAGGCACACCCAAGCATCATGGTCCAGCAGCACCATTCACAGCCGATACTCAACAGGTGCTGACCGGGTGTGGAGAGAACCAGCCAGAAGCCATCCACTGAGAATTTCAGCATGGGCTACTAACCAGACACCTGGTGCTGATCAGAAGCACATCTCCTGGAATCTGAATTTTCTTTATTCCTATTATCAGAAGGTAGCATAAGCCCCTTCCCTTCTATACCGATAATGATATCCTGAAGAGAGAAAGAAAATTTGAAAGACTTATTATCTATCCTATAGAGAAAGTATTCCCCAGTTGGGGCTACCTTCTGCCTCAAAACAGAGTACTGTGACTATATTATTGTTTTTATCTTGATTAAAATGTCAGCCGCTGCCATTTATTATGTGAAGTGCATGGGGTATATTGTTCTATTATTCTTAAGAAACACACAATTGTTTTTGACTCTCCCTTTTTTCCCCCCAGTAGGATGGCCCCACTGGGTGTATAGACAGGAAATCTTGCTTAATTACACCCTTTATGATCCTGGCTTGAAGCCAGCCTTGTTTTATTCCAATTATAACCTTTTCAAAACAAAGAGTAATGGGAGTTTAGAGGAAAAAGCTGACAACAATTTTTACCTGAAAAAAATTGAGAACCAGAAGTGAATTATAAAAATAAAATCAGCCAATGGATATCTTTTTTTTTCCCCTTGATCCAGAATTGTCCATGGTTTGTTAGAATATAATATAAATGAGAATAAGATCATCAGATCTCAGAAAGAATGAGATAAACTTGCCCAATTTCCTGGTCATGAGCTATGTGCCATGTTGGGCCAAATGTCATTCCATTCTTTGCTAGCCTGTGGCTCCCCCTAACTTGAACATAAACTTTCAGAACAAAACTGCTCACATACACAACCTTAACGTGACTGATCTGGTCATCTCCAGTTACCCTTTCCCCTACCTCCAACCCTTCCTTGTTAACATCTCTCTGTTCTCCTCCTCTTTATTTTCCATTTCTTCCATTGAACTTTTAATTTCTGCACACATATATTAAATTCTACAAGTTCTTCATTCTTTGGTGGTTCCATTTTATAGCATCCTGTATTAGTTTCATAGATATACTGTTGTTTCTTTTTCATTATGTTAATAATAGTTTCTCTTAAGTGTCTTTTCTCCATTTTTTAAAAAAATACTCAGGTCTTTGGCTCGCTGATTGGAGCTTTATCAAATGGTTGATGATTCATGGATGTCTATTCATCTTTAAGACTGAAGCATTAGGATCTGTTAGAAAGTTTTGTGTGCATGAATTGGACTTGCTGGGTGGTGGGCTTTGAGGTGGCATGATAAGCTGTGACTTTTAGGTGGGTGCCCCCGAGTGTCAGAATCTGTAGGTCTTTTCTCTTGGGCTCGATTGGACTTGCTGGGTGGTGGGCTTTGAGGTGGCATGATAAGCTGTGACTTTTAGGTGGGTGACCCCGAGTGTCAGAATCTGTAGGTCTTTTCTCTTGGGCTCGTCAGTTTCTCCAGAGAGGAATTCTATTCCCTTGCTTGGGATAAGGCTGGTTGTCAATATATTCATATTGGGTGGGGCCTGGGAGGTCTCACTCTTCAATATGCAGGCTTTCATTTAATCCCGTTTTCAGTACAGCACTGCTACCTCAGTTGCCGTGGTATCACAGAGCCCAGAGTTACAGTGAGGGTTGCCTGGTCGCCAGGGTCTGTGCAGTAAAAAAGCAGTCTAGGAATCTGACCGTTTTCCATGGAGACCTCAAACATTCTTCCCGACTGCAGCCCCACCAGATACTCCTAAGCACAGAGGTTCCTGGTAGCTCCAATTCCTGGGCCTCGCCACTATTTTGCAGCTTGAATCAACTTGCCACTTGGTCTTCACTAAACCCACAGGCTTTTAGCTTTTTTTAGTCTCCTGTCGTCTGACAATGAAGTTACTATTTGTTGTTTGCGTTTCAACTTCCAAAGTGGTGGTGATATCTTTCTTCTCTTACCTCTTCTCTTGTTCCTCGTGGATTTGGGCCATTTGGGGTCCATTTATAGTCATTGCATTAGTGTGTCAGGAAGGAGCAGAGGTAGACAAGGGTGTTCAGTTCACCATTTAGTCAGAAGTCTTCTCTCCTCTGTCTGTGGGCTTCAGCCATACTGTATTCCTGGTTTGCCCTAGATTGCCTTGGAGCCTTTGTGTGGCTAGTCCCTTTTCCTGAAATACTCTACTCTCTTTCTGGATAATCCTATTCACTTTTCAACTCTCATCATGAACAATACTTCCTAACCTGAGGGGACCATTCGTGGCACACCCCCAGGCCCATTATGGTCCCCCTATTACAAACACACAAAGCATGCTGTACTTCTCCTTCATTTTGCATTTACTGACTGAGATGTATTCCACCTGTGCTATTGTCCACAAGGGATTTTGAGATAGATGAATCATTACAAATCCATTCTCCTCAAAAGTGTGTGCTCAACCAGCAGGAAGGTCAGTCACTGCCTCCAACACACCGTTTGTGAAGGACAGCTATCAAAGTCTTCCTGTTTTGTCTAAGCAGTTATTTATCCCATGCCTTTCTTTCTTCTACCCATAATACGTCATTTCCAAAAGAGAATAATTCATTTCTCTCTTTTTCAAGCAGTTTCCAAATTTCACATTTCTTATTCATCTGTGTGTTGTGCAGTTGTCTCGCTCCAACAGAACTGTGCTTAACTTGAAGCCTATAGTCTACAGTTCCTATTCATTTTGTCAACCATGGTTTGTGTAACTTATAGACAACTGCCAAGTCCCCTTTCACCCAGTTATACTTTTCATCGCTGCTTCCTGTTCACAAAGGAAGATGAGTTTGCAGTTCTTTGGGATTTTTTCACAAATACAACCTTACTCATTAGTGATAATTTTCCTAGCCTGGCATCTGAGCTCAGACACACTCACTCCAGAATAACAAAGCCCAGAAGAATTTGAACCCTTTGACAATCTGTGCACCATACCCATAACCTTGAATAGGAAATAGATGCTAATAAATTCAGGGTCTTAAAAATGTGAATTATAGTCATTTCACACTCCGTGGCAGCTTCATGCTGAAGAAATAGCTTAAAACTTAATTACCATGCTTGTCCCTCTTTAAGTGCAGATGACATTCCTCAGATAGATTTTTGCAATGACATCTGAGGAACAGAGTTGAGAAACTAATTAGTTATTCATGATGGAGAATATTGACTGTGTACTGATTAAAGGAAAGTGTTGACATCCTTTCCAACATGATGCATCTGTCTATTAGTTTATGATTCTCCCTCTGGTCCTCATAGAAAGCTCTTTGGAAAATGATGGAAAAGCCCTTCAGCCTTTGAATGCAGACGTATAGAGAAAATCTGCAAGATAAGTGGGAGTAAAATGGAGAGCAGAAGTCATTAGGCTTCTTCTCATTATGTACCCCTGCAAATGACTGGGCTGCACTTAGACGACCATTTCTGAGACACACAACCATAATGGATGGGACATGGCCCCTCCCTGTGCATGAGAAGCCATTACAACACATTCGGTACTTCAGTAGCGCATTCCAAAGCTAGAAGTTGGTTAGGAGAGGATGATGTATGGAGGGTCTGTCCCCTATCACATAATAATCCTGCAGTGTGAGCCATGCAGCCAATAAATGAACACATAAAGGTATAACCCCCCTTTCTTTGTGCGAGGTGTAATATTCTTACAAAAAGAGAATTTTGCTCTTTATTCTAATGACCTAGAATGTCTCAGGAATGAGGGGGGCAGAACCAAAAGTGGGACAGCTCAATGTAAGAAAGCAGATTCTAATGATCTCAGTGGTAAATTATCTCCCTTGATAGTCATGAGGATCCCATCACTGAGAGACTCAAGGCAAAGGGGACTGTTACATCAGGGCTATTATAGAGCTGTGTCAAGAACCAGAAGGAGAGAGGGTTTTAACTAAGTGACCTTTCAGGTCTGCTCTAATATGAAGATTTTAAGACTCAGGCTTCCAAGTGCTGCTCAAGGATACAATTTTACCAGAAACCCCTCATTAAGTTTAAATTCCTTGAAAAGCTCTATTCATTGAAGGACAAAATCTGTGATTCTATGTGTAGTTGGAGAACAATTCAAATTCTTATAGTGCTTTGTAAACTTCAAAGCATTTTCACAAATACTTTCTCAAAAACTTCCTAAAGGGCCGGCCCGGTGGCGCACTGGATAGTGCGCCGCTTGGGAAGCGCGGCGGTGCTCCTGCCGAGGGTTCGGATCCCACATACAGACCGGTTCCCGCTCACTGGCTGAGCGAGGCACGGGAGCAACACCGAGGGTTGCAGTCCCGTTGCCGGTCCCCGGTCCGGTACGGAGGCGACACTGAGGGTTGCGATCCGTTGCCAGACACGGAAAAAGACAAAAGACAAAAAAAAAAACAAAAACTTCCTAAAGCCAGATGGGAGGCATTGACTTCATTCCCATTTTATAGATGAGAAAACTGAGGGGTAAATATGAAACACCTGCTGCTTGGCATAGTGAAAGGCCATATCCTTTCTCACAGCTAAGTCTTAAGGTGTTAGTAGGTGGGGCAGAATCTCTGTGCACTGGTGGTAGAACATGATAAAGATTAGCAGCAGAGCTCTGGAGTCAGACTGCTGGACACTGGATCCTGGTTTTGCTCCCTGCTAGAATGTGACTCTGTCTCAGTTACTTCCTTTGTGAAAAAGGGAGGTCGGTTCTTACAGCACCAACCTCAGAGGATTTTGTGAGAATTAAATGACCTGATGTATATGAACTACTTCAAACATTACCTAGAATTTAGGGCTTAATCAATATTAGTTTCATGGGCTTTGTGGGTGAAGTAATAGATTGTTACTCATTCTCAAGAATGGCCCAGGAATCTATCCCAGTGATCAGGTAATTTGCCCATATCATATTGATCAGCAAGAAGTTAATAGCCTATTTTGTATAAGTCAAGACAATCAATACAATAACAAAACAAGTGGGAGTCAATTAATTTGCCACATTGGTCCCAAAATTTACAGTGAACTTTAACCCTGCTTTTGAAATTTTCTTACAGCAAAGGTATTTGCCTATATGAAGGCATGCAACAGCCAACCCTTTCCCCAAAAAGTGGCAAACTGACAAACTTAAGCACTACACAGATAGAATGAAGTGGTAAATATCGTGGTAATGAATGCAACGAGCTTTTGAACTTTTTCTGAATTTAATTGCAATATGATGAGGGATGGGGTGGCAGCACTGTTTAAAAATTAAAAAGAATAGCGTTTAAGTATCAAAATGTTTTAAAATCTACTAACTGTAACACTATAGTGACCAAAATACTCTCCTGCCTGACTCCTTCAGCCATTTGTAGGAGGCAGATGGGGATTTAAATCCAACTTCCTGGAGGACCAGACTGAGCAGAAAATTCCAGAAACAAGACACCTTGTCTGGTTACATTTTATTCCCGTTGCTGACTGCCGCCAGGAATCAGTAGCTCTCTCCTAACCATAGCAGGAAAATGAAATTACACATTAAACTCTAATGAGATTTAAAAAATTTTTTCAAATTGAAAATTTTGTATCATCCTAGAGAGTGCCTATTTATTTTTACATACTCTCATGAAGTTTTTGATCCTCCATTAAATTGCACCCTTATGAGTTATGTTGATTTCTTCCCCCTGAAGGCCATAAATGGGTACCTATTTTTCTTGTGGGTGGGATGGATTTTTGTCTCATAACCACAGGTTGCTGCCATGGAACTCTTGCTTCCTGCCTGCAACCTATTAAAGTGGCTGTTGTGGGTTTTCTAGGAAAATTCATTCTCTTTGGTAACAACAGCTAGTTAGACACCCCCATGGCCATTGAAAGCAAAACCCAGCAGTATTATTCAAAGGGCTGGTGTCCCTTGAACAGATACTCTAATGAGGTCTAGTGGATGAATAGCACACAATCAGAATGCTGGTTCCATGAGCTTTGTGGGGCAGCACTTGAAACAGGGTTGAGGGGTTTCAGCTGGGGACCTCGAGACAAGCTAAACAGTGTTGACGCTTTGGTTCTCCAACACTTCCAAGTCCTACATGAAGAGCTTGATAAAATCTAGGGGCACAGCCTATGAAG
>NW_007731239.1:0-12961 GCF_000696425.1 Galeopterus variegatus | reverse complement strand
TATTTGCCTATATGAAGGCATGCAACAGCCAACCCTTTCCCCAAAAAGTGGCAAACTGACAAACTTAAGCACTACACAGATAGAATGAAGTGGTAAATATCGTGGTAATGAATGCAACGAGCTTTTGAACTTTTTCTGAATTTAATTGCAATATGATGAGGGATGGGGTGGCAGCACTGTTTAAAAATTAAAAAGAATAGCGTTTAAGTATCAAAATGTTTTAAAATCTACTAACTGTAACACTATAGTGACCAAAATACTCTCCTGCCTGACTCCTTCAGCCATTTGTAGGAGGCAGATGGGGATTTAAATCCAACTTCCTGGAGGACCAGACTGAGCAGAAAATTCCAGAAACAAGACACCTTGTCTGGTTACATTTTATTCCCGTTGCTGACTGCCGCCAGGAATCAGTAGCTCTCTCCTAACCATAGCAGGAAAATGAAATTACACATTAAACTCTAATGAGATTTAAAAAATTTTTTCAAATTGAAAATTTTGTATCATCCTAGAGAGTGCCTATTTATTTTTACATACTCTCATGAAGTTTTTGATCCTCCATTAAATTGCACCCTTATGAGTTATGTTGATTTCTTCCCCCTGAAGGCCATAAATGGGTACCTATTTTTCTTGTGGGTGGGATGGATTTTTGTCTCATAACCACAGGTTGCTGCCATGGAACTCTTGCTTCCTGCCTGCAACCTATTAAAGTGGCTGTTGTGGGTTTTCTAGGAAAATTCATTCTCTTTGGTAACAACAGCTAGTTAGACACCCCCATGGCCATTGAAAGCAAAACCCAGCAGTATTATTCAAAGGGCTGGTGTCCCTTGAACAGATACTCTAATGAGGTCTAGTGGATGAATAGCACACAATCAGAATGCTGGTTCCATGAGCTTTGTGGGGCAGCACTTGAAACAGGGTTGAGGGGTTTCAGCTGGGGACCTCGAGACAAGCTAAACAGTGTTGACGCTTTGGTTCTCCAACACTTCCAAGTCCTACATGAAGAGCTTGATAAAATCTAGGGGCACAGCCTATGAAGCAGGACAATTGAGAGAAGCCTTAGAGTGCCATTTCACAAGTTGAACCCACCCACAATGCTTGTAGATGACATTCGCTGCCAGAACCTGTACATTTCAGCTGAATAGGATTCTGCTGGACTTGCCAGGCTAAACACATGAATAAAATCCAAATAAATGCACTCCTTCTGAAAATATTTGAATACCTGCTACATGTCTGGCATACATGCTAGGGAAACCATGATGAACAAGACAGACATGGCCCTTGCCTTCATGGAGTCTGGTCTAGCAGGGGAGGCCTTGAATACCCAGGGAAAGTGATGAGCATTTATTGAGCATATGCCTATGCCTAGCACCGGCCTAATTCCTTGTGTATCTTATCTCATGTAATCTTCACATCAGGAGAATGTCCTGTAGGAGAAAGTCCTGTAATATCCCCATTTTACAGATAAGGAGCTTGAAACTCTTAGAGATTCAGGGACCTGCACAACGATGTTAAAGGAGCCAGGGAAAAAAATCTCATCCTTGCCTGACTTCGTCCTGTATTCTTCCTGTTAAACAAGACCACCGTGCAAAAGGGATCTGCTCTCAGCTAGAGGACAGAAGGGGTCTCAGTGAATAAGGAGCTTGAAACTCTTAGAGATTCAGGGACCTGCACAACGATGTTAAAGGAGCCAGGGGAAAAAAATCTCATCCTTGCCTGACTTCGTCCTGTATTCTTCCTGTTAAAAAAGACCACCGTGCAAAAGGGATCTGCTCTCAGCTAGAGGACAGAAGGGGTCTCAGTGACATGTTGCATTTCTTGTGCCTTCTATTGCATTTATTTAGAAATGCTTTTGGACTTTCTGATTAGGAAAAGTAACTTGAGGACATAGCAAGAAAAGCCCAGAGTTACACTTTCTGCCCATTACCTCTCTGATATTCTGCCACAGAGAAATGTCTATTACTACAAACACAATCACCCCATGGGAAAGATGTGTGGAAACACAGATGAACAAAATTTGCTTGTCAGTCACAGCCCAATAGCCTTTGGGCCTTTTCTCAGGATGGAGACTTGATAGAGGTGACCAGAAAGAGTGAAACACCCATCTTCGTGGCCTTTTGTATCATATAATTGCAATTCATTTGCTCTCTTGTTTACTGTTCATCTCCCTTCCTGGACTGTAAGTGCTAAGCCAGTGATTCTCAGCCTTTGTTTCATATTGGAACCACCGGGGAAGCTTAAAAATAATCCTGATTTCTAGTCCACATCCTGGAACAATTAAAATCAGAATCTTTAGAGGTTCAACCTTGACATCAGTATTGTTTAGAATGCCTGGAGACTCCCGGGCATAGCCAAGGTTCAAGAATTGGGTTCTAAGAGGACAGATGCTGTGCCAAATGCCCTTATCCCTGTGCACACTGCATACTGTAAGCTGTGAAACAGTGCCCAGCATCTCAGTGCACAATGTGTAAATGTTTCTTGAATAAGCAGGTGGTTGGAGAGATGGAAGGATGAGTGAGTGAGCAAGTGAATAAAGAAACCAACAGTTGTAACTCCTGTTAGAGATAAGTTCTTAGAATAACTATTACTAGATAGTTGTGTACAGTCGACTTTATAATAGTTCAGAGTCTATGCCACTGCACAAAAAATAATCAGTAGAGATTTTAGATAAACCTATAAGTATAAGAAAAACAACAGACTGCAGGGTACTCCCATCACCTCGAAGTGTCGTGGCCTTCCTCGCCAAGCATTAATCTCTGATCTTGGCACACTCCCATTTTGACGGTGCGGGCAGCCTTTACATCAAAGGTAATGGTTCATTATTGTTTCTTCGGTGAATCATGTTTGTCTGGAGGAAGCAAAGATAACAAAGAGGAAATTATAGTTTGTGTGGAGTGATATGATTGCCTGTAAATCGAGCAATAAAAGGGAAGTGTACGCAAGCCGTTGAGAATTCCCTCTCTGTCCTCCAAATGCAGAAAACGTCCACAGCGAGCAGCTTATGCCCTGTTCACTTATTAATTGGGGCTGGGAGAAAGACACTGAAGTATCTTCCACACCTGGGAAACCCGCAAGCTTCTTGTTACAGCATTGATCACACTTCTGAATAATCCAGTGGAATGCCAGTGTATCCATTGCATTGGATACATCAATTTTTTTTGTAGTTATTATTTACATAAAAGTCAAGTGTTTCTGTGCCTATAATAGGGAGCAGTGGAAATACCAGTGGGAAAAGCAGCATTTGCAGGGATTTCTATTGGTGTACCTAATACTTCTTTGTCAGTATGTTACTTGGATGTCAGCTGAGATTACCCTGTCCTCTAATATCTACCAAAAATTGATTGAGGCAAAACTCTTTAGACAGATTATGGAAAATGTAATGTCTTTCCAAATGACCTCCTTCTGGTTTCATGATCAGCTCTGATTTTGAACTTCTGTTCTGTCAATGTATTTAGTTTAGGACCAAGCACCACCACTAGAACATATATCGCCTTTGTTTAAATTAGAAAAAGACATCCCCTCTCTCAAATCACTTAACTTCCATTTGTCAATAAATTGTCATAACGTGGTGATTTTGTTAGACTAAGACACTGACTGCCATATACTGGAAAATCATAATACATGCAAAAATCTGTGATATCTAGGATATGAATTGCCCCTACACAAATACACATACACACACATGCCACCCTTGATCAATGCACAATCAGTGTAGAGTCCCTGAAAGAGCATGTCCCCATCCTGCTCAGGTGGTCATCTAATAACACATTGACTGGGATTTGGAACTCAGCATTTTTCAATTAATTTCCACCAGAAAGTCTACTCACACATGGCTCTGGTATGGACAGTAGATTTTACTAAAAGTGTGAGAAAGCAAAACGAGCTAAAATTCTAAGCTAAATATTCTTGTTCTGAAAAGTCCCCAGGCTACATTACCTACATGTAGCAGTCTTTCCTTCTTTCTTGCCTCTCTTCTTCACTTTCAACTCCTGATCCCTGATTTCTGGATTCTTTCTAGCACATGTCAGTTAGTTATCTTCTTGGTTTCTCAGATTCCTATAAACCCATGCCGTAGGATCTTACTTTTCCCTTGAGCTCCATAGTATTTTTTCAAACAAAAAGCATTCCTTCCCTAAGAGAAATTCTGTGGTAAACCTTCAGAAATTTACTTTAAATTTTTCTATAAATATTTAAACTAATTTGGAATTGTTCAGTATGGCGGCTTATTTCTATCTACTAAACATTCTGTTGGCTGAAAATAGGAAGGAACCATTAAAGAAGAGGAATTCATAGGATTTGGAGATGAAATGGCCCTTGGATATTATCTGATCCAATCCTGATATATTATGAATAGGGAAAACAAGGCCCAGAGAGGTGGAGTGACCTGCCTCAAGCCACACAGTGGGGTAGTCACACTGGAACTAAAGTCTCCCAATTCCCAAGCTTGGGTACGTGAACTAAACTGCCTCTTACACCATTTAGTCTGTACGTTTTATTCTGATCACACGCCAGCCTGGTATCATAACTATTAGAATGTTGACCTTAGAGCCAGGCAGTCCTAACTCTAGCTTATTACTTGGGACTTAACCTCTCTGAGCTTCTATTTTCTCATTTGCAAAATGAGGATGCTAACACCATTAAGTAAGAAAATCCAGGTTGAAATGCGCTCTTTGTGTTTTGGAAGCTTTGTCAGTGTTTAAAGCCCTGTACTTTATCCACTCAACATCTTACACATGCTTAGGTATTAAAAATGCAAAGATGAATAAGCCATGATCCCACCTCAATGAAGATATCATGCAGCAAGCATGAAAGTCAGCTTTATAGCAGGCCCATATAAAAGGGGACAACGTGTTTAAAGCCCTGTACTTTATCCACTCAACATCTTACACATGCTTAGGTATTAAAAATGCAGAGATGAATAAGCCATGATCCCACCTCAATGAAGATATCATGCAGCAAGCATGAAAGTCAGCTTTATAACAGGCCCATATAAAAGGGGACAACAGAGAAGAAAAGACTTGCGTGCTGGGTCTTGAGGATGAGTAGGAACTCATCAGAAAAGAGAAGGAGGTGAAGGCACTCCAGTAGCAAGAGGTAGCAGCATGTGGTATGTCACGGAGACAAAAAGTACACACACGAAACGTTAGAAGAATGATGGAAATGTCAACAGGACATTTGGGACAGGGAGTGATGGAAGACGGTGTGGGAGAGGTCAGTTAGGGCTGGATGGTAAACAGACTTGAAAGTTGTGCTAATAAATTTGGGTTTTGGCCTATACATGATGGGCAGAAACAAACACAACTGCAAAATAGAAGAAGCTCCACTGTATTATTAGAATGATTTTTAAATGTTTCAGTATTATCCGTGTTCTTGATTTATTCTCAATTCGAGATTACTTCATTGATGAAAAATATTCTTATTCTAGTCCTAAAATGTCCATCTAAAAATGGATTACGTCAAATGAGGTTGCCAAACCAAATGCTGCCGTGAAAGTGAAAATATAATTTCAGCAGGCTTTTATTTAATTGAGGGCTAGTATAACACAGAAGTTCACTGTAGCTCAAATAACATGCTCTCAACCCCTGGATTTAATGAGAACTCACTTAGAGTATACTCATACATACAAAGGGTAAAGACTTAGGTTTGTTTCTTGTCTGATGCATTTCTCAGGACTGTACTTACCCAGGATCAAATATGACACATATTACTGACTTATTTGAGGGTTTGTAATTTAAAAAAGAGAAAAGATAATATAGAATGTCAGTTTAATTACAAAAGATATAGATGGGTTGCCACAGCTATAATTACACAAAACACTTAAATAGCAAGTTTATAGATTCCTTCCCTTTGAGAAATAAAACTCTATGTTTTCTCGTAGGATGTGACAGGCACCTGATGATTTATAAAATGAAATTTTAGAAGGCATCAGTAGAAGTGTACATGTTAAATAGCTTCTAATGTGGGCAAGTAGCAAGAATAGAATTCTTTGGAAAAACTTTTCACTGGAATAGGTTTTTAAAAAATCTGTTGACTTTTGCTTCTGCAAAATCAGACTGCATAAATGCAAAAATCTCTTCAGCTTCTGCCAAAAAGGCAGTACCTCCAGGCTATACAATAGCTTGCTTTAGAGTTTAACACAGTGACCAAGGTAAAGAAAAAGAATGCAGTGTGGACAAGGAACATTAAAGCACTAGGCAGAAACTAATTAGAAATGTAGGAAGAAACCAGCATGTCCAATTGCGAAGAGAGACAGGGCATCATCTGATCAGCAGGGGCTGGGTTATCCAGGGTTTTGAGGTATTAGGAGGGGCCAGAGACTGGGGGAGCTTAGTTTTACACTTGAGACCGCTTAATAATGACTTTGGCTGCAGCATTCAGGTCGAGGGTCTCCAAAGCATCGAGACACAATGTCCACAAGCTCACAGTGGATTAATGGGTGTTTAGCAAAGCTGATGCCAGCGTTTCCCATCTCCGTGCATCCTCCTCTCAGCACACATTCACATAAGAAGTTTAACTTAGAATCCCCAAAAAGCAAACAATATTAATTGGTACATTTCGGTGAAAGAGGTAAGTTGTCAAAGCATGTGACATAACATGGAAGGGAAAGGCATGATTCCACTAATGCTTCTGTAATGGCAGGAGCTGAGGTATCTGAGTGAGTGACAGCCAAGTACCAGCATCAAAGGAACAGAGAGATGCCCAATGTATAGAGAGGTTCCTTTCTACCAAAGGAACCTCACTGGACTCTAGGAAATACCTGAATGTGGGACTGCTCATTTTATAAACTTTTATTGAGTGGATAAGCTACATAAGCTCTTGAAACAAACACAGGCCCATTTACTTCTGTTTCTACTGCACATTCACTCTCAGGTATATTACATTTATGTTTGTATCTCTGATTAGCCAAAAGCATCTTGAAGACAGGGGAACTTTCTTTCCTCTCTGTTTTATCCTCAGTGTCTAACACATAGTAGTTATTCTATAAATATTCGTTGAATGAGAGATAAACAAATGAGAATGAATCAGAGCCAGATGGTATGTTTACCCCTAAGAGAGGAGATGAGTAATCCTGGAGACAAAATTGTATGTTTTAGGTTATAAGGTGTCTTATACTTCATTGTGTCTGATACAGGTATAAATAAATGTCTTTCCTAGACAAAAACAAGAAAACCAACTCCCTGGTAACTTAATTAACAGGAACAACACAGCCAGCACTTACAAAGCACCTAGCCATCCACATGGTATCCTGAGCTTTGGACTCACATAGACCTGAGTTAAGTCCCTGGCTTTGCCACTTCCCAGTCTTGTTGCTTTCTCTTCCCACTTGGTCTTTGAATAGTTCTCTGCCTGGAACACTTCTGAATCCCTTCTATGCATAACTGCTCCTAACTCTTTAGGTCTCAGACATCTCCTCCCTAAGTCTTCTGTGAATCTCCAAACTGGTTTCAGGTTTTAACATGAGTACAGCAATTATTGGTCTGTGTTCTATTTCCTGCTGAGTTCGTTTCCCCCTAGCAAGTTGGGGAAAGACACAGACAGCCTGTGCCTCCATCTCACGTACCAGCCTCTAGCAATCATAGTATTTACTGAATGAATAACACCATTCTAAGATGTCAAGCCTAAAAGATTCATGGAAATGTTGCTAGAGAAATAGGAAGGTTATGGGGGGCAGATTGGACTTGAAACTGAATAATTTCAGTTTTTAGGTTTCTTTGAAGTCACAGAAAGCCCGATGAGTAGAAGTACCTAGTAAGAGAACAGGACTACACAGGAGAGGAGGCAGGCCACAGTGGATACCATCTCCAGAGGAGAGAACACAGGAGGAAAAAAGGAGCTAACAAAGTAATAAGATATAGTAGCCAAGAGTGGAAAAAATGTTTCTCAGAAGACGAGATATTGTCAGACCCTGCAAGTGGGATTTTAAAAAGCCATTAAAGGAAAAGGGCAGATGCTGAAAGGAAGCAGGTAATGGAATGCAGCCCCTGTTGCAGCCCCCCAGGGGAGGGGAACTCCAGGTAAGAGCCCCAGTGGGCTACTTGGCCAAGGGCAATGGTTATCACAAGTTAGACTTCGGCTTATGTAAGAGAATGAAAAAAGAGAGATGGAAGATACCAGAGAATAAATTGAAGGAGGTGGATATGAGATCAAAAGTCACTGGTGTTATTCTGTTCTGTTCTGAATCCTGTTTGGTCCGTATGCTCCTTTCCTGCAGGGAAATGGAGTTAACCATATTGCTCTTAGAATTAGTGGTTTCCCAAACATTGGGAGAAACCTGCAGCAGAGGGGTTAGAGAGGAGGGGAAAGGACCACAGCAATCCTGATGACTGTCTTTTTGCCTTGCTTTGTAGCTCTAAGGATTTAGATATTTCAATACCCACAGAACCTCCAGCTTGTTTCTATGCTGTCTTGGAACCGTTCCTGAGTTTTCTTCACACATGCATACCTTGTCAAGAAGTTTATAGTACAGTTGGGGAGACAACAGGGTATTGTCATTTATTTTAGTGTCTTGGCAGTAACTAGTATCTCCAGTAGCTACTTAACAAATGTTTATTGAAGGGAAATCAAGCTGGGCTGATGTTCTTTTATGCCCTGAGGCTTGACTTATCTGGTTTTTCTTCTAAGTGGGTTAAAAACACTTTAGAATTTTATTCTTCCATGAATTACGAAGAATAATGGCTACTATATACTGAACATTGTGTGAAGCACTTTAGTTGCATTTAATCTTCAAAATAACTCTATGAGATAGGTACTATTTGTATCCCCATTTCATTGATATGAAAACTAAGGCCTGGAGGGGTTAAGGGATATTTATCCAAGGTCATATTGCAAGTAAATGACTCAGCTGCCATTTGAATTCAGGTTTGTCTAAATCCCAAGACCTCCTCCTCGCATGGTCAACTCCTCTCTGAGCCTCTCCATTAGGCATGTACCCAAACAATGTCAGGACCATGGTGATCTCCAAAGGCACTGTTTTCTTACTTCTTTCCTCCTTTGCCCTCCAGCCTCAATAGAAGCCAAGATTGCTGGTGAAATGAGCACAGACACTGCCTCATTTGGCAGTAGAACCCTGATGGGGTCTCTAGGCGGGATGGTATCTTGCACACCATGGTTTCCCAGCTGTCTTCATCCTTGAACAGGATCCCTGCTGAACACAAAACAGCCTTAGTACTTCGTACAAAGCTCATTCAGTTGCTGACAGGTTTGCAAGTGTCCAGGGGACAGAGCTGCAGCTGATTATTAAATTTTCCTTAGATCCATGAAATGATTTAAGCGAGGTGCTTTGAGGTAACCAATTTGTGTAACTCCTTTGAGTAACTGGGGAGGGCTGTACTTGAATGTCTGATCAGCTTTGCTTTCGGGAATTCTATAGGCAAAGCCAAAGCTGCAGGGGAATTTGATCTTGAGGACTTCACAGGGCCTATCGTCAAAACTGACCATTTCTTCTCCCATTGTCAGCCTCTGTCAGGATTTAACAACCCTGGCTGTGATTTATTAACGCGTCTGATTCCCTCTGGGGGCAGTCCCATTTTTCAAAGATATCCCAGGCTCCAGGCATCTCTTTGCACAGTGACTGTCCATCGGAGGCACCTGCTCTGGCAATCAGCAGTTCCAGATATGCTTCTGCCTCACCAGACAATACCACAATCTCCTGGGAGCTGACACACAGAGGAATAATGGATTTATAGAACTATACTACTGTGACAAAGTGAACAGACAGATTAGGCCGAAAAGGCAGGGCAGGCCAGAGGCTGAAGAATATGGAGACTAAATTCCAGGAAACGAAGCCACACCATAGTAGCCTTTAATGCAACTGTAGCATCTTGATGTGTCCCTCCCACCCAGCAAGAGGAGTTAGCATTTGAGGAAATGGGGGAACATTTGAGCACAGTCTCAAGGACTGTGAAATGGTCTCTGATCGGGATTGAGGCAGTCTGAAAATCAGCAGAATAAAAAAGACACACACACTCAAGAGGAACGAACTTTCCTTGCTTCCCATCTTTTCATTCCATGTTATTTTCTTTCCTCTTTGAAAGCCAGTTAGCAAGGATCATGAAACAGAACAAGGAGAAAAGGGGAGGTGAGCTATTTATTGGAGGTGGAAAATCCAACCTGTGTTGGCATTATGTCACTGAACTGAATGGCTATCTGAGACTTGCTTTTCTAAACTTTGAATGGGCCCGAAATGTCACTGTTATTAAAACTGCACATTGAAGAAGACAGCACATCACGTGCCTGGAAAATAGGCAGCCTCAGCCAGGAAAATGCCTAACGCTTCCCTTCACTGACCCTCCCTTCCCTTTGCATCAACTCCTGTTCCCTTTGTAACATTGCTGTTTGCTGACAAGTCGTGCTAATGGGAACCCAAGGCTGCTTGCAGCACAAGAGAAACATGCCACTCACTTAGTGCCAGGGACAGTCAGCCTTGTTCATGTCAAGCTGATCACCATGCTGCTGACTGGTGGAGGGAGGAAAGGAGATAGCTATCATTTATTACAGGCTTAATTCCCACATTTGTGTTTCAGCAGCATTAGTGACCAAAAGACAGACATTCAGCCACTATAGGAAGCATGAGAAATTCAGCTGACACCTACGCCACCCTTCCCAATGCCCCCAGCACACACGTGTACATGTGCCACTATCTCACTACAGAGCAGGAAGTATGGCAGGACACTTCAGCCTTGATCTGCCTTGATAATGATTTTGAAACATTTGCTATTTTTTAGCACAGTGTCTGATACCTATAAATGATTGGTACTTAAATATTTTTTGGCTGGAAGAGTAACCAAATGGATTTTATCTGAATGAATGTATCAACTAGGATATTCATTGTAGTGACTATTTATTATGGGCTTTCATAAATACTTGCACATTTGATCTTTCCAGCAACCAAAAGCAGCAGTTACTCTACCTATCCTCTTACTTAGGATTTTTTTGAAGTAAACAACAGAAACCAGTTCTGGATTAATTACCTAAAAAAGGATTTTTAAAAGGATGTCAGGAACTTTGAAAATCAATACGAGGCTGAAAAGTGAGGCCTGGAGACAGGAAAAATGTACGATGTCTTCAGAAGGCTGGCAATAGAAATCCTGAGAACCAGAAAAGTCTGATCAAGATGAAGAAATGCCACCTGGTTTCCATCTCTCTGTCCCACTCAAGAGTCACATTCCAGGCAGGGTGTAGCAAATCATACAGGATTGGTTCCATGTCTACCTCTTGACTCGAGAATTGTGGGCCCAGATTACAGCTCCATTGGAGTATATTCAATGAGGAGAAAATCTCCAAAAGACATCCATAAAGGAGAGTAAATGAATGCTGGGCAGCCAAAAAACACGAGGTTCTACCATATCTCCCTGACAAATAGAAACACCGAGGCTCAGAACTTAGTTGATTTCTTCAAAGTTGCACACAAGGTGTTTCAAAGAGAGACTCAAACCTGGGATTTTACTTCCAAATTCCACATTCTTTCCTCTACCATAGTTATATAATGTGTTCATTTAGACCTCAAAATAGACTTGCACAATGTGGTATCATAGGTTGGATCCTGCACAGAAAAAGAACATGGGGGAAAACTGGTGAAATCCAAAGAGAATCTGTAGTTGAGTTAATAGGATTGTACCAATGTTAATTTCTCAGTCCTGACAAGTGGACTGTGGTTATGGAGGATGTTCATGTTAGAGGAAGCTGGGTGAAGGGTACGTAGGAACTCCCTGTACTATTTTTATAACTTTTCTCTAAATCTAAAATTATTACAAATTAAAATGTTTTTTTAAATGTCAGGTGGATAGCTCTCCTCAGTCTTCTTTGGGACAAAGTGACACACATTTATTGATAGCCTTTGATACAAAGAACTATGAGTTCCCAAAGATCTTGAAATCCCAGCCTTTCTACTAAAGGAAGCAATAGCTTAGAAAGGACAGTACCATACCAAAAAAGAATATGAGAGACAGGCATCACACTCAGAAATCCTGGAGGAGACAAGGAAATTTGGGGGCAGACTTATGGGGAAAGTGGTATTTGAGTTCATCATAAAAGATGAAGAAATTTGCATCTCCAATGAGAGGGAAGTAGGAATCATAATCCCTAGGTTATAGAGAGAGGAATGAGACTGAAATTGTAAATGAGGTGGGCACATGAGAGCCCCCACNTGTTAACTCCTTTTTCAGTAGTTGATTGACTCCTGTAAAAAGCTATAAGATTGTAAGTCAGGGACAAGTTACTCTTGTTTATTCTCAGGTGATACCAAGCACAGGGCCTTGAACATAGTAGGTCACTGATAAAAATTGGATACATGAATGAATGAGTAAGTAAACTTCAAGGGAAGACATTATGAATTGCCAAACTAGAGTACTTTATGGTCTACACTACAGTTCAGACCATTGAGGGTTAGAGAACCCTAGAAAGGGTGCTGGCTTTCTAGGTGGGAGGGCCAGGGAGGATGATGAAGTGAGAATTCTATGACAAGAGAGAAAGCATAACAGTGTGGACTCCCACAAATCACGGTCAGCAGTGCTTTCCATGGGTACTAGTCTTCCATGCCCTGACCCCTGTTTTGTTGTCCTGCACAAAGGACTCCAAGTTTGGTGAATTATTCCAGATTCTCAAGTGCTTTCTCTTCCCACTTGGTCTTTGAATAGTTCTCTGCCTGGAACACTTCTGAATCCCTTCTATGCATAACTGCTCCTAACTCTTTAGGTCTCAGACATCTCCTCCCTAAGTCTTCTGTGAATCTCCAAACTGGTTTCAGGTTTTAACATGAGTACAGCAATTATTGGTCTGTGTTCTATTTCCTGCTGAGTTCGTTTCCCCCTAGCAAGTTGGGGAAAGACACAGACAGCCTGTGCCTCCATCTCACGTACCAGCCTCTAGCAATCATAGTATTTACTGAATGAATAACACCATTCTAAGATGTCAAGCCTAAAAGATTCATGGAAATGTTGCTAGAGAAATAGGAAGGTTATGGGGG
>NW_007731238.1:164850-165902 GCF_000696425.1 Galeopterus variegatus | reverse complement strand
AACAGGAAGGAGTCCTGGGTAATACTTAGTATATTTAAGTGTTTCATTTATAACAATGATCCCTGGCTAAAAACTGAGAACCGTACTCTAAAGAAAATGAATGTCCTGTCTTGGAGGGTTCCTCGGGTGGTTTAGGGGCCTGAGAGAGAAGCAGAATAGAGCTTCAGGTCACCATGGGCACCCAGAACAAACAGGGTGCTGGGAAGGAAATAAAAGACTCTAACAGGCAGTATCTGTGAAAGTTCCTCACCACTGGGGAAAAGACTTTATTTTGGCAGGTTTGTCTCCCAGCCTGCCTCTCTCTGCTTGTTCCCCCCTTATATACCCTTAACTGGGCATGTTCTATCCTTTTACACAGAGCCTACAGTTGGCCCTCCCCAGGAAGGCCCAATACCAGAGAGGAAGCTTGCATTAGTTACCCATGTGGGTTGACCCAGTCTTTTATTCCAAAGTATGAACATGTATCAAAGGATCACCAGACAATTGAAGAAAATAAATAATATGAAAGAAAGGGCCCAGAGGAAGCAGACTTTTGAGAACATAGCTAAAAACATGGTACTCAGTACCTCCAAAGAGATTTGAGATAGTGAATATATTAAATCAAAGTATCCTGCTATGAGAAATGATCATCTGGAACGACCAAGTTCATAGGCCTAAAAAATGTGATTATTGAACTTAAATGGTTAAGTAGGTCAGCTTGAGAATCAAATGGATATTGTTGAAGACAAAAATAGCAATCTGGAAGAGAGGCAACAAAATCTTGCAGAATGTAGAGCAAAGAAGTGTAAAATAGGACAAGGAAATGAGTAGGTGCAGATGGAGATCAACTCAGGGATCCTTAAACATTCATAGGTGGATAGTCTGCTGGGATAAGACCAAAGAAACATTTGAGAAGATGAGGTATTTAGAAAAATGGGAAATAAATGAGCCAAAAGAACAACAACAACAAAAAAACAAACCCAAAGTAGAAAGAAAAGAATCTTAAAAAAATTTTTTTTTCATTTTACTGAAACCATTTGTCCTTTGACCAATATCTCAATTCCCCCTGAAAG
>NW_007731238.1:157220-164110 GCF_000696425.1 Galeopterus variegatus | reverse complement strand
CAAAAAGGAAAAAAATAAATAAATAAAACTATTTTAGATGATAGAGCACCTTCTAACTCCTTCTATGCAGGTAATATAACCATGATATCAAAACCGGACAAGGAAAGCACAAAGTGTATGTGTATATTATAAAACCGTTTCACTTATAACAAAGATATGAAAATACTAAATTAAATAAAAAAATTTCAGGCTAGCAGTGTATTATTAAAAGAGTTAGGGTAAGCCATTTGTATAACAGGAATGTAAAAATGGTTCAATAACAATAACTCTTACAGTGCAATAAATTATTTAAAAGTTGCTGAGATAAAAAGAAAAATCCGTAATATTTATGACAGAAGTCCAAAAAAGTATTTGATGAAATTAGTAAATATTTATGATAAAAGCTCTCAGCAAGATATAAATCAGAAGACACTTTCTTAAAGTGAGAAATGTTATCTGCTAGAAGCCTATGATGAATATGTTTGATGATGAAATGGTTTGACTTAGGAACAAGACAACTCAAGTAGCATTCAACCTGAGGTTCTAGCTTATAAAAACTGAAAAGGAATAGGCAAAACTATAGTTTTCAGATGTTATAATAGTCTACCAGAAAATCATAACAAACGGAAAAAAATCACTAGGACTAATAAGAGACTTCAGTGAAATGGGTAGTTATAAAATATAAGAATCAGTATTATACCTATTCAATTACAATACCAGTTAGAAATTAGCTCTAAAAAAATCTCATTCACAGATCAACCATAGATATAAAAATTTTAGGAAAACATCTAACAAACATGTTAAGAATGTCAAGAACCTATATGAATAAATTATAAAACTATTGAATGAGATAAAGTTGTTGATCTGTATAAAAGGAAATACATGCCATATTTCTGAGTAAGAAGATTCAGTCAAATAAAGATGTCAGTTACATTCTAATTAATCTATAAACTTAATGCAATCATAATCAGAAAGCCAGGAATGTTTTTAATTGATAAACTGATTCTAAAGTTTATCTGAAAACTTTTGTAAGAAAAAGGGTGGGGAGTGAAGGGACTTTATTGGATATTAAAACACTATTAGTATGAAGTAACTGAAATGGGATATGAACATAGGGATAATTAGACTAGTATTTTTTAAACTTTTTTGGCTACAAATCCATGGCTGAGGTGTAAAATACATTTTTTACTAAGTATACATATATGCATATATATGAAACAAGTTTCATGGAATAATACTTTACGCTATGTCAAATGGGATATGAACATAGGGATAATTAGACTAGTATTTTTTAAACTTTTTTGGCTACAAATTCATGGCTGAGGTGTAAAATACATTTTTTACTAAGTATACATATATGCATATATATGAAACAAGTTTCATGGAATAATACTTTACGCTATGTCAGAAGTACTCTGTCACTTTCCATTCTCTTCTACTTTATTAAAAGACAATAACAATAATGGTGGTCATGATCCATTCAACTAATTTTAGGAACCACCACTGGGTGATGCCTTACTGTTTGAAAAATTCTAGATAAGAGTAATTGAAACAATTAAGTTCAGAAACACACACACACACACACACACACAAATATAGAAGAAAATTTTAGAATCCATGGAGAAGTAATTTTTTCCTCAGTTTTTTTACTGTAGCATCAAATTTATAGTCTCAACCATTTTTAAGTGTATGGTCAGTGACATTAAATGTATTCATAATGTTGTGCAGCCATCAGCACCATCCATCTTCATAACTCTTTTCTTTTTGCAAAACTGAAACTCTGTAACCATTAAACAATAACTCCCTAAGGGCTGGCTGGTTATAACACCAAGATCAAGGGTTCAAATCCCTGTACCAGCCAGCTGTCAATAAAGACAGCAACTCTCCATCTCCCAGCCCTTGGCAACCACCATTCTACTTTCATTCTAGGCATTTGACTACTCTAGGAACCTTATATTTCACTTAGCATAATGTCTCAAGGTTCATCCATATAGCTTGTGTCAGAATTTCCTTCCTTTTAAAGGCTGAATAGTATTCTGTTATGTATATAACACGTTTATCCACTCATCAGCTGATGGACAGTTGGGTTGTTTTCACCTTTTGGCTATTGTGAATAATGCTGCTATGAACGTGGGTGTACAAATATCCCTTTGGGACTCTGCTTTCAACTCTTTTGGGGTATATTGGGAATTGCTGGATCATATGATAATTCTTTTTAATCTTTTGAGGAACCATGATACTATTTTCCAGACTGCACCATTTTACATTCCTATGAATAGTGCACAAGGGTTCCAATATCTCCACATTGTCCCCAACACCTGTTTTGCTTTTTGGATAGCAACCATTCTAATGGGTACGAGATAGTATCTCATCATTGTTGAGCATCTTTTTACATGCTTATTGGCCATTTGTATATCTTCTTTGGAGAAAGGTCTATTCAAAAAGTCCTTTACCCATTTTCTTTCCCTTAAAAAAAATTGTTTTTTTCATTGTACAGTTTAATGAGGTAAGTTTGTTGTTTCAATACATGTATATTGTATAATGATCTAATCAGAACAGTTAGCATATCTGTCATTTAAACATTTATCATTTCTTTGTGGTTATAACATTCAAGATCCTGTTTTCTGGCTACTTTGAAATATATCTTTACCCATTTTTGAATGGACCTGTTTGTCTTTTTGTTGTTGGGTTGTAAATGTTCTTTATATATTCTGGATACTAGACCCTCATCAGATAAATGATTTGCAAATATTTTCTCCCATTCTCTAGACTGTTTTTTTACTTTCTTAAAAAAAAAGTTGAGACAGTTGGCTAATTATTTGGGAGAAAGTTCTTAGGAAAATTTCTTACCTCATTCTATATACCAAAATAAATTTCAGATGGATCAAATAACATGTATATTTTTAAAAGCCTGTATTCTTCATATATACTTACAATATATAAGAACAAATTTGTGCCAGGGAATTCCTTCTTAAGCCAGACGTTAAAGAGTGAAAGCTTTAGGCCATATAAAAATTAAACATTTTGTATTACAGGATGTTGTGATCAAACGTAAAAATTATGAGTCATTTTTACAAGGTTGAGGTTGTTAATAAACACTGATTTAAAAAAAATAATTTTGTAGCAATTAAGATAAAATTGTGTATTTAACAGATCTGATGCTATAAAAAGATTGTTAGTAAAAGTGGAACACCTTTAATTAGGGATACTTGAAAATATTTGTTATTATGAGGAAACTAGCTATCATTTAAAAGAAACAACCTTGTTGAGGTTTATGTATTTCAGGAACATTTAGAGAAGCCAAATTAAGATGTTTGAGGGTCTATGGCTCCTGGGCTCTATGACAAAAACCCCTACTAAAGAAATTTGATTTACACTCGTGCCCATATAATTCTTCCTCCAGTGAAAGCGGTAAGGGGATTAACAAGATTTCATTCACTCAGAAATTTTCACTGAAGGCCAGATTTATACAGAGAACCACACTAAGCTTTAAACTAAACACATGAAAATGTGTAAGACACGACTCTTGCTTAAATACACCAAGAGGTAGATTTTAATAAGCAACTGTACTAGTTTTTCAGTTGCTGCTGTGAGGATTACCACAAACTGAGTGACTCAGATGACAGCCGCTTATTTTACTGTCCATTGATCTTGATCTGACTTTTCTAATGACTTCTCTAGTGTGTTCTGTTGGTCTTGATCTGACTTCTCTAGTGCTCCTGAACTTAGCAATTTCTGCTTTTTGACTGTAGCACTTCAGGTCAACTTTTTCTCATCTTTTTCCTTCTGTCTGAGCTTTTGGAAGAATTTCAGAGATAAATTACAAGAAGCTACTTTACCTTTGCCTATGTATAAGTAGACCATCTTTTGTTTTCTTAAATCTTTCAATCTTAAATTTTAAACTTTTTCTTTCTAAAAATGGGACACCTCCCCACCACATCAGCACCAGCCTCCTACCAAAACTGCACCAATCTCATAAAAAAAAAAAAGAGACAGTCTGGTCACCAAAGATGTGGCCCTGAGATCATTCAGTTTAGGGCAGGCCTTGGTTTGCCAATGTCCACAACACCTCACTTTTTCCCCCTGTAGTGAGAATGTAAACTTTATAAGCAAAAGGAAAGCCTGATTCAAATTTGTATCATAACAGTATGTTCCATCAGCAGTATTTTAACCAAACACAGTAAATTATTCATGAAAGTCTTGAAAATCCAGCTGTTCTGGGCCAGCCCCATGGCTCACTCAGGAGAGTGCGGCGCTGGTAGCACCGAGGCCATGGATTCGGATCCTATAGAGGGATGACTGGTGTGCTCACTGGTTGAGCGTGGTGTGGACCACACCATGCCGAGGGTTGCGATTCCCTTACTGAAGAAAAAAACAATCCAGCTGTTCTGATTATAGAAGGCTACATGAAATTTACTTATTTTTCAAGAGTATGGAATTAATGGATAAGGTAATTGATAATTTTCCTCAAAGTAATCCTACTTAGGAAGAGTGTCATATTTTGCTTTCTGCTCTGAAGTTGGTTATTTTTTATAGTATTCAACTTGAATTTCCATTGAGGTTTATGGAAGTCTCATTATTTGACACTGACATTTCATAGATGTGTGGCACAGATAATATTATAAGTAGTGTCCTAATAAATATTAAGAGCATGAGAGAATAACATAGTTAAAGTTTATCAATGAGAAGATGATCAATTGAAATTGAATGCATGTGCAGTTTAGCATATATTTTCTATGGGTGAGTAAATTGTTTCCATCTAGGGAGGGAGGAAAGGGATTAAAAAAACATTTAGTTTTACATCTAATTTGAATATTGTTGGTTAACCTTGACCATGGCCAAACTTCAAAATTTACACAAGTGTCCTGGTAGAAAAAGTTCGTGAGTGCCAAATGCTGGTTTTGGCATTTGATGTGTTATATCCTATTGATATGAATGGTACCTTAGTCTTTCTACAGCAGTTCCCTCTCAGCCATGGGGATATGTTCCAATGGCTAATATCCATGAGCCCTCAGACCATTCGTAGGCAGAGTTTTTTATAGCTTTTTAGCCTTTTCCTGATTGAAAAAGAACATGGTAAGGACAATTTATCTTTCACTTTCAGACACTGGGTTATTTGAGTGGGTACGAAGTTCCTGAGTCCCAAAGAAAACATAGAAGTGTGTCCTCAGAGACTAGGGACACATATTTGTAAGGGAGAGAGAATTAGATCATAGAAATCCCCTGGAGCTGACACAGGCATCACCCAGGAGCAGCTTACATCCAGGCAAATGCTGACTGGAGTAGTTAGGCTTCTGTGGTTTGGGATTCTGACTCCTTCATGGATTCTTCAGGTATCCTTGTTAGCCTTTTAAAACCTGGGTTGTTTTGTTGATGGTCACAGTGGAGGCCTTGGAGCCCAGGCAGTGTGCGGTACAGCCAGTGGTGGCTCCAAGAGGTTGATATCCTTGTGCCATCACCATTGTGATTTGGAACTTTTGTAGCCCGGAAGATACAAGCTTTACCAACAAATTAAAAGACAAGGCTAGAATCTAATTGTAAGGACACCATGGGCACTCAAGTGGAGTGGGAGGGGGAAAGCATTCCCTAGCAATATGGCACCCTTCCGGGTTCTTCTCCGTAGTAAACAAGCCTGCTGGTGCCAACACCCAAGCCCACCAGCGCCAAACCTCAGCCAGTCACAGGTCAGGGCTCACTTCCTGCCCAGCGCCGTCCAATCAGCTACCCCCCGTCCACCCTCTATCCAAACCCAGAACGCAGCTTCCTATAAATGTACATGCAGTCCTTGAATAAAGTGGAACTTCTCTGGCGAACTGTCAGCTCAGGTCCTGTCGCCTTATCAGCTCAGGTCCGCGTCCTTTCACTAATAACAGGTGTACTATCATTTCCTTCTGAAACATAATTTTATCTCTAAGTTATTTAATTTTACCAAAGAGATTGATGACAAGACTAATTTGTTTGCAAAATAAGTTTAGTTTTTGGCCAGATTATTTGCATGAAGTGCAACAAGAATAATGGCTTATCATATAAGCTCTTTTTGAGAGTTGGCTTTGCCGGGACTTTTATAAGGAATCTCAGGTTAAACCTTTAAAAGCCTCTTGAGTCTTAGGAAGCCAACGCAGGGACTTGACTCACTCTGATTACCTGTACAATTTGGGAGAATTCCTCTTTTCCGGAGGTCCCCAGAAGATCAAGGTTCTGGCCTGTCAGATAGTTACATTCTTTACTTACCACAAGGCCAGGAACCTTGTAATCATGTAGACAAGGTATCAGGCCAGTCTTTCCAAGGGGCTTTTTATTGGCTACATAAAAAGTAAACCTCAATTCCTTAAGGCAGTTTGGTCATATCTGAAAACATGACACTCCAGTCAAAGCCTTGGTAAAATAACCAGTGTCTCCAGTTGTGTCCTGTTACAAGAACAGATTCTTATTGATCTTATGCAAATAACTATATTGCCATAAAATAACAATACTCAGGAATAGTTCTAAAATCTTGGAGGGATCAAGTATAGAGAAAAGTAAATGTTTTAATTGTTGTTCATAAATGTATACTTATAGCAAGCTGTTATACCTTAAAAGATTCTTAAATCTGGTAAACAAAATATTGAAAGAAACAGCAATATTTTATTTTTTATCCTTAAAAGATTCTTAAATCTGGTAAACAAAATATTGAAAGAAACAGCAATATTTTATTTTTATTTTTTTATTTTTATTTTTTTTTGTCTTTTGTCTTTTTTCCATGTCTGGCAACGGATCGCAACCCTCGGTGTTGCTCCCGCGCCTCGCTCAGCCAGTGAGCGGGAACCGGTCTGTATGTGGGATCCGAACCCTCGGGCGGGAGCGCTGTCAAGCTCCCAGGCGGCGCACTGGATAGTGCTTGGGAAGTGCGGCGGCGCTTGCTCTTCAGAAAT
>NW_007731238.1:119840-156242 GCF_000696425.1 Galeopterus variegatus | reverse complement strand
GAGGAGGGCTTTGGCTGTACTCACCCCGAATCGGAGCCCTCCGAGGAGGGCTTTGGCTGTACTCACCCCGAATCGGAGCCCTCGGAGGAGGGCTTTGGCTGTACTCACCCCGAATCGAAGACCGACGCAGGACGGGCAGTGAGTCTTGGAAAGGCCGAGCTCTTACGGGTTTCTTGTCTCTTTCTGGGTTTCGGTTCAGAAAGAACTGGTACCGAGATGAGAAATCCAGCTTCGGGAGTCTACTGACCCAGGCGACACATCGCAGGCGCAGGGACAGAACCTGGCCTCCCCTAACCCTGGGGTTGGGCTTATACTTCTTCTTGTGGTGAGTTGTGTGGTTCTGATTGGCCATAGCTTATGTTAATGAGGAGCTAACTGAAGTGTCCAATGGGAGTTGTTGAGGACTTATGTTAATTAGGTGGTTTTTTGGTTTGCGGTGATTGGTTCCCATAGTATGTAAAGTAGGGTTTCAGGGGGGACCAATGGCTAGGAGTTCTGTTGCGGTTATGCGTTCCTTCGGGGAAGTCCTACAGGGCGGGAACTGCTGTTTTGAGCATCTTTGGGGGGCGCCATCTTAAGTAGTTCTCCCAGAACCTGATAGTTCTGTCCTTCCCCTTCTTCCTGCGATGGTGAGAGATGACAGAGTGCCAGCGTGATGAGATGAAGGGAGATGAAGGCAGGGACGTAACCTGCTATAGGCAGGAGGAGGATCATCCGCTTTGGGCGATCCCAGATCATGGAGGCATGACGATGTTGATGGCTGTGTGTCAGGAACAGACCATGTTGATGGCGAGCCAGTGGGGAAGCTACACAAAGGCATGATTAATGTCCCAACGGGTCGGAACGAAATGGCATGGGACGGCATGAGATTTCATCATGCTAATCAGGTTGGCACTCAATTTAAAGCTTATGAATTGTTTATTTCTGGAATTTTCCATTTAATGTTTTTGGACCATGGTTGACCATGGAAAGTGAATCCGCAGATAAGCGGGGACTACAGTAGTGAGGATGTTGTGCTGCATGGCCTAGATCCCTCCTCCTGCTGTTAACCCTCAGCTCACGGGAGCCCCACCTCCCAAGATCACATCCCTTTCTGGGTGCAGCCTGCATTCAGTGACTGGTGGGTGAAGGATGATACAGGTTCATCAGCTCTCTTGCCCTTTAGGGCTATCCCTTTTAAGAATTCTAGGTCTATCGTTTTTTCAGAGCTTGCTGGGGGGCGGGGAGGGGTTGAGCCTCTGTAGTGACTGCATTGTAGCCCAACTTCCCCTTCTGCCTAGTCTTCCATAAGGGGAGATCCTGAGAACACTCCCCAACAGCATTCCCGCATGCTCATCTCTGTCTCAGCCTGCTTCCTGGGCAGCCTGCCTTGTAGCAGACCTTTATTTCCCTTTGAGGACTTCTGTGCAAGCAGACACTAATTTAGGATAATAGGGATGGGTGAGACTTTGATGATCGTCTTGCGAAATCATCCCTTAATGCAGGACTGCCCTGTACAGTATTCCTGACCTTTAGCTTCTGTCCTCTGCTCAAATGTAAGAGATGGACTTAGATCAGTTTTATTATTGAGTGGAAACCTGCATCTCTGTAACAACACTCAGCTACTCAGAATGTCTCTTCTAGTTTCCACCTTGGGATATTTGAAGAAAGTTATCACATTCCACCTAAGTTTTCTCTGGTCCTATCAAAATGCCTCTTTTTCCCCCGTGTTTCTAACACCATATGCTTTCTAAATCCCTTATCGTTCTTAATTGTGATCCACTTTGTCTTTATCCCCTCTAACAGTGGATCATACCAGGCCGCTGTCATATTGCTGCATTTTCCGTAGGTACTATTATAGACATTGCCCTATTTTAGGGTCTTTGCACCAGCTGGGTGCTCTTTTGCCTTTGTAGGTCCCTTCTTTCATTAAAAAAAATTAAAAATTATATTTTGCAACTGCATTGGTATAAAGATGAGCATGTGAATTTTATTTATTGGCAGCTGGCTGGTATGGGGATCCGAACCCTTGACCTTGGTATCATAACATCACCCTCTAACCAACTGAGCTAATCAACCAGCCTTAACTATGTGGATATTATATATTAAAACATTTTTTTCAGCCTAATAGTTTACTATTTTTCCTCTGAGATTTTGAAAACATTTAAACCATTTTCATGGGCCCCAAAAGTACTGTGGGCCTGATGGAAAGTCAGCCCGGATCCTTCCTTAGCAAGCTCCCAGAGCTCTCTGTCATGTGATATCAAGGTACATGTTGCATTCACTGTTGTGTTCTTAGTGTCTAAGGCAGAGCCAGGCTCCTGAATAAATGAAGAGAGAAAGATACTGGGCTCTAAGAATTCTGCTCTAACCAAAGTACGTGAGAACTGTATGTCCTTAAAATGTTTAAACTTCTATTGAGTTTTTACTGTACACATAACACGTACTCATTGAAGAAAGATAAATTCAGAAAAGTAAGAAAAAAAGACTCATGATCCCACCATCCAGAAAATCACTGTAATTCTTTGTTTTTGTTTCTTTCTGTCATTTTTCCCTGCATACTTGTCTTATTTTATGGCATCCCTGTGACATACTGGATGCACTTTTTAACATCCTTTCCACTTAACAAAATGTAAGCATTCCGTGATGTTAGGAAATCTTCCTGAATACGTAAATGGTTGTCCAGTGCATGGGCCAAAACAGATGCTCCTTTACTGTTCAATTTTAAAGTTATTTCTAATTTTTCCTTTTTTATACTTAATATTACAATGAGCATCTTTTATTCAGAAAGCTTTTCCCCACGCCTCCCCCACGCCCCCACTTAAGGTTATTCCCTTATGGTGAGTTCTCAGAGGTGAATTACAAGGTGTACGAATGTATGTGCCTTTATTACCACTTCTACCCTAGCCGTCCTGGGCCTTTTAAAAAGCTTTTGATAAGTGGGATTCACAGCTTACCATTTCCTGTTTATTGTTTCACATGTTTCTAGTTTATTATTTCCAAGTAGGTATAACATTCTTAAGGGTAGGATCATAAATTTAAAAAGCTTTTGATAAGTGGGATTCACAGCTTACCATTTCCTGTTTATTGTTTCACATGTTGCTAGTTTATTATTTCCAAGTAGGTATAACATTCTTAAGGGTAGGATCATAAATCCTCAGATTTTTCATAGTATGTAGCATACTATAGAGCTCACAGCAGGTATTTAGTTTTGGTTGGTTGGTTGAGAAAAAGAGAACTGTAGAAGGGGAGCTAATTCTGGGGAAAATACGATAAGCCTTTATTGATATCAGATCAGGTTTTCATTTCTAGAAATATGAATTTGAAATTTATTTAGAAAACAATTATTGACGCCATGGGAGATGAGATCAAGGTGGGGTTTGAACCATGGGAAAGAAAGAGAAGGGGGTGTATGGGGGAGGCTGCTGCCATGTGGTGCAGACATCTTCACGTTTAATCCCCACAGTGATTCTACCCACCCACCCAGGCATTCAACAAGTATTTATTTACGTATATGATAATTCACATGTTGTGCTAAGGAATGAGGTAAAGTATCATCTGCATTTTGCAGAGCTCGTGACAGCCTTGTGGTCTCATGGACGGGCTGGGAAACCAGACTTGTCTGACAGCATAGCATATATCCTTCCCACTATGCTATCCTAATCACACACGTTTTATTTAGAACGTTCTGAGGGAACTTGGCATGAGTGCTGTGGATGAGAAAAAAGTGACTGAATGATATCCACTGAGACAGTCCACGATGTGTTCCCCGGGATCCTTTCTGCTGCCCTCCTGGAGTTAATCTTAGTCTATCCCTATTTTAGTATAGTCTGCCTTGCATCAGACTCGCTGTAAACATGTCTGTCTACATCTCCCCCATGGCACTGTGATCATTGGGATCTCCTGAGGCCAGCGATGATGAGGGTTTTTCTTTTTTGAACTTCCAGAGTATCCCTTACTCGATATAAAATTTAAAAACTCCATTGCCTCTGGCTTTGTGTTACTAGTGGACAATGTGGAGCCATTATGATTTCTTATTTGTTAGTGTGTGACCAGCTGTGACTTGTGGGTTTATTTTTATCCATCACATTGGTGGCTCAGTAACTCCCTTCAATCAGGATCTCATTCCTGGGAAAATTTCTTAAATAATTTCGTTGATAAAACTTCATATCTCTGTTTGCCTTCTTCTCGCCCACTGGCGATTGTATTTCTCAGTCTGTGGACCTCCAGGGCTGGTTAGTGTGTGACCAGGTATTTTCTGCTCTTCCTCCTTTGTCCTTTCTTGACTCCTTGTTCTACTTTCTGGCAGTTTTTTCTCAACTTTATCTTCCAATCCTTCTATTAATTATTTTTTCAATGTATGCTATTGTTTTTTATTTCTAGAGCTCTTTTTAAAAATCACACCCTGTTTCATGGATGCTATATTTCTCTGGGGCAATTGATATTTAAAAAATTTTTTTTCTTCTGTCATAGTCTCTGTGTTTGTTGGTTCCTTTTTTTGGTGTGATTTGGTCTCTCTCTTCCACGATAGTAGTTTTCCTCAGATATCTGGTTGTCTGCTCATGATTAAGGGCAGGGAAGAAATTATTGAGTTCAAAAGGTGAGGAGGGATGCAAAATTTATACTCTGAGCATCAGTGTAGAGTGATGTCTGGGGCCTTCTGTTGGTGGAACCCCCAGTGTCAGTCCCTGGGTCTTTCATCATTGGTCAGGTTTCTCAGAACTCTCCAGAGCCTGGCGGCTGGCATTCCAGGAGCCTAGTAGGGGATGTGTAATCAATCTGCCATCTTAACTTGGTATCCAAAGTAGCACGAAATCGCTAAGTTTAATGCCCAGCCTTGTTCACAGTTGTTTGCTCTTCCCTTGCCCTGCATTTAAAAAAATAGCTCTACTGAGATATTGAAACTGACATACCATACAGTTGACCCAGTCACAACATATAGTTCATTGGTGGTTAGCGTATTCCAGAGTAGCAGATGTTCAGAGTCTTGTGACCTGCATTTCTTCTTACAGCCCCTGCTACTTCCTGATGTGATATGACTTCTTGTGCACTGGTGCTCCCTCTCGTGGGAATGAGAGCTCTGTGAGGGCTGGGAATCGGTCTCGTTCCGGCTGTAGCCACAGCCTCTAGGGCAGTGCCTGGTTTCTAATAGGCTTCCAACGAGCATTCGTTTAACAAGTGGAATTTCACTTGGAAGCTTATTTGGGCTTTCTCCCTTTCGGTTCCCCTGTTTTACTCTCACCTTTTATAAATTGAGAGGCTGCTTGTTGAAGTAGAAAAACATTGAACTAATGATGGAGTTTTGGACTAAATTTATAATGTTTCAGAGGCCTATTTTTTAAAGGCCTTGCTCTGGCAGCGGCTGTGTTATTTAACCTTTTTGTACTCCATTTTTCTTAGTGAGACTAGTACCTGCCCTGCCTGCTTCAGATGAGGTTCAAATGAGATGATCTTATGAAAGTGTTTTATAAAGAGTATGGTGCTGTTATAATAAATAGGGTATTTAAAATTAAGAACAACTTTGTTAACTTATTCTCAAGCCCTTCAGTTTTGAAAGTTGGCATTATTAATGGTAATATAACTAGCCTTGAAAGGAATTAGAATACATAATATATACACTGAGTTCCTGAATAATAACAGAGTTTCTTATGTGCTGCTATCTTTGGGGAATAGGGCTCGTGATAGAGTAAATATTGTGGCTTAGGAAGGTGATAATACAGTATTTGTAGAAAATGTTTATGTTCTGTGTTGCTTTGCCTACCACGGATTTGTCATGAGCATTGTCAATTTGTCTAGTTACAGCATCTTGAAGACAATTAATAAAATCTATATAAGGCACAGCGGGTCCCTGTCTAACAGTAGCAAAAGATTTAGTGGGAGCATTCTAAGGACCATGCCATGGCTCCAAATGTCCCATTTGCAACTGTTGTTTAACAAATAAAGTAGCTTGATTTAATTTCTCCCCTTTAAGAGGCCACTGTTCCACCCAAACCGGAGGACCAGGGGTCCATTGTAATTTGGATGGTGGGACTGCGGCTGTGGCCATTATGATAAATTTTGAAGGAGCTGTCCCAATACAAATATCAAATTGAGCAGGGAGGTCTCGGCCCCATAGGGTTTGAGGGAGATCTGGAACATAATGCATAATGGAGGCAGTTTGTCCCTCGGGGCCAGTATACAACAAAGGATTTTTACTTTGATAAGTGATTTTGAACCCGCCTAATCCAGTAAGTGTAACTGGTGAAGAAGTTACTTTCCATAATGGAGCCCAATCCTTTTAAACAATTATGGTAAGAACAGCCCCCAAATCTGTAATTAATTTTTGTTCAACAGATAATGTCAACAGTGGCTGAGTCCTATCTACCCTTTGTATCAAAGGCACATCAGGGGAAGCAAGAGGTTGAAGTTTAGATTTTGTTTCAGGAATTTTGTCCCAAGCCTTTCTGGCTGCTCTAGCTGTTTGGTTAAGCAACATGTCCATGCTAATTTAAACCTCATCTCGTAAATTTTCGAGTGAAATAGCATATAAGGCTTGCCGATATTCTTGTAGTCATACAGTATATTGAGCAGGAGTTAAAACAGTTTTTTCAAGTATTTTCCAATGCCAAGGGGTCATATTATATACCCCTTAGCAATTGATTCTAAGCATTCCTTAGTAAAAGTACTATGTAAGCCATTTTCTGTGATGCTCTTTTTAAATCTTTTAAACAAGGAGAATGGGAGGTCTTCATGTCTTGATTGAGTCTCAGTTCTTACAACAGGAGAGATATGATGAGCATCAACTCTCATGTTGTGTCCTTCTTTAAGACAGGACTCCTTCAAGGGAACAAATGAATTGTTTACCTCCAAAGGTGGAGGTAGGGGGAGAGGAAGAGGAGGAGGAAGCAAGGATTGTTTTTCATCCTCTTTAGTGGCATAAACACGTTTTTTCCTTTTAAGCTTCTGAATAATTTTTAAAGCAATTTGACAAAATTTCCAAACCACTATAAGCAATAATTATTTAGTTAGATGGCAGTTAGTGACTTTACAATCTTCTGCCTTAAGGAGACACAGAAGGACTGAACTATGTTGAATTTCCCTCTTAGACAATAAACTACCCATAATGGCAAGAATAGGTAGAGAGTTGAGAGAGTAAGAAAGCAAAACGTCTGGGCACAGCCCTAGCTAAACACTGCAGCAGGCGTGCAATCGCTTAATCGAAAGCCACCTCTGATCCCCCTTACTGGGAATTCCCTCTTGACAGGATGAGCAGACGTCCTCTTTCCTTCTCCTCTTTTGTCGAGGCCTCCCCTTTCGACGGGGACTTCCCTCTTGACTGGAACCTCCCATTTGACAGGATGAGTGGTGGACGCCCCCTTTCTTTTCACCTCTTTTGTCAAGGCCCCCCCCCTTTTGTCGAGGTGACTGGCAGACATACTCTTTATTTTCCTTTCCAAGGCTTGGCAGGTCGGTCTCCGATCCGTGGACCCAGAATTTCCTCACACAGGGTACCATTTGTTGCTTTGCCTCCCACATATTTGTCACCCCTTTTCCCCTGGGTGACGGAGCCGCCAAAGATTACTCAAAACCCATCTCTTTTGAGCAGTGAGAAGCCCCAGAAAGGGGTTAATTTCCCAGAACTTCCTCAAGCACGAGCCATTTCTTCCATTTGGGAAATTAACCCCTATTATTTGGAATTGAACTTTCCATTTATTCATACTTACTGACAAATGCTTGTCAGTAAGTGGGGAACCAGGAACCTGAACATAGGAGTTAGTCCTCACTTGGTTTTTCAGGTCTCTGACAATAGAGGTGTCAGCTGTTAATGCCTAAAACTTAATCATTTTTCTCCACCGTAACATTTTCCCAACTCCCCCATTTTTTTTCTTTTTCCCTTGGTCAAACCTCAAGTCATGGCATATTATCTGCCATTGGTCCATGATTTAATTATTTATTGTATATTATCCCCATCCCATCCCCTATAAGCCACCATCCCAGTGTGTTTAATGTGTATATCCATGCTACTTTCTTCTCTTTTCTCCCTTTTCTCTTTGAGTCATTCATGCAACAAATGTGTTCTGAGCACCTGTTCTGTGCTGGGCACTCTTCCAGGCTCTGGGACACAATAATGAACAATCCAGGAATGTTGCCTTCATGGTTACATGGAGCTTTCAACTCTCTCTTCAAGCTGGGATGCTTCTTTTAATTGCCTCTAATATAAAACAAAAGTGTATAATTAAATAATCCACAAATATCTTGATGTAAGTTCAATGTTCTTTGTTCATATTTTAAAAAATTTGCTACATACTCTAAATTTTTTGAAGAAATTAAACCTTAATTGTTTTACTTATGAATGATCATTAGTTGATTTTCTTTTGCTGTGCATGGGTCCATGGTACTCAATAAAAAAGAATTTACTCCCTCTACTGAATAGCAGAGATTTATTATGAAACCTGGCCTGGTCGAGTAAATGAGGAGAATTTGTCATTTTAAATTCAATACTGTGAGTAGCTGGCTTTTGAATTCAATGTGATGTCTGCCCTTTCTTTTTCAATTAAGATAGTTTAGCATTCTCTTTTTCCTTTTATAGAATTTTTTATTGGCAGCTTTTGGGGTAAATGTTTATAAATGGGGGGGCTTTTATTTTTCATAATTGGCTGCTTCTGCCTTGTGTAGATTATTAGATGCACAAATGAGGAAGTCAGGAGACTGGGTTTCAGTAGCATTGTAGCTTTTTTACAGAGGTAAAATAAGTCAGTGGTTACTGTATCTTGTTCTCTGCGTCCTCACTAGTAAAATGAACAGGCTGGAGAAGGCTGTTTGAAAGTCCCATGCTGTGCCAAGATTTTTAGCAAACTCTCAGCAAGGGGAAGATGATACAGCTCAGGATGGGTATGTCATTACCTTGCAGAAGTAAGTTTTGATTTGGAAACCTGCATCAGTGCTGGAAGACTCATGGGAAATTGTGAAGAATTTGCCAGGGATATTGCCCCAGGGATGTTGAATGAGAGTGTAGATATTTTTAAACGTAAGAAAATAATAGGGGGCCGAGCCCGTGGTGCACTTGGGAGAGTGCGGTGCTGGGAGCACAGCAGCGCTCCCGCTGCGGGTTCGGATCCTATATAGGGATGGCTGGTGCGCTCACTGGCTGAGCGTGGTGCGGCCGGTCTCAAAAAAAAAAAAAAAAAAAAAAAAAAAAAAAAAAAAAAAAAACAAAAATAAAAACAAAAAAAAAATAAAAAAAAAAAAAAAAAAAAAAAAGAAAATAATAGGATAGTAGAATTTACAACAGAAGGAAAAAAAATGAAAAACAAACCTAAATAGAAGCATATGCTTTCTTCTCAAGCTATTTTAACTTTGAGAGTACAGTTTTAGAAAGTCAAGTTACTTCTTTGATCTAAAAGATTTTTGCATCCTGAATTCATTTGAAGTTGACCTTCTGTACTTAAATTCTACTTTTGTAGTTAAATAGCATTTTTGCTATGTCAAGAGGACTCATAATTGTTTTCTCTATACGATGATGATTTGAAGTTACCACAAAACTTCAGAAAGTCTAAAATTTTTTGTTGGTTTTCTAATTTCATAACTCTTTTGCATTATAATTTTGCCATTGGGAATCTTAAAGAATTTAGAAAAATTGCCAGAAAGAAAAGTCTTCCTCTGCTTTGTTAGGAGATAAGCAAATGGAAAAAGGAATGTATTTATTTCATCTACCTAGCAAGCAAGTAGGTAACAGTAGAGATTTGATGTTTTGTGACCCAGTTTAATGACAGGGTAGAGCAGGAAGTAAAAACTGAAATAAGGGTAAAGTTAATAAAAATTATAATAATTGGATTTGTGAGTATCAAGAATTTAGGCTGGAATTTTCATTATTTTTTTAAAATGCTAGGAATTTTGAAAACCTGTTTTCAAGAGACATGTGGCTGGGATCCTGGGCTTTCAGCCAGAGTCTGGCTTTATGGAATTTTCCCAGTTGAAGTTTAAAAAAAAAAAGTGAATTTTTAGATTACATAGCCTCAGAATGAAACCTTTGGCAAGTATATTGCTGCTACTCAAATGTGGCCCACGGCATCACCTGGGAATTTGTTATCAGTGTGGGATCTAGGTCCTCGCTGCAGAACTACTGACTGAAACACCTGAGTGAGTTCTATGCACTCTAAAATTTGAGAAGCCCAGGTCCACACCATGGTAAAACAAAAATTTTTTTCACGTTTTCTTAATTAACCTGGCAAAATAGTATTACAGTGCTTTTCTTGCAAAGAAAAGTTTGGTGCATTTATCTAAATATCTCTTTACTTCCTAAAAACAGTATTTATGCTGGAGGCTAGACTGTAATCTCCTTAAGGACAGGGACGGCTGCTGCTTATTATCTTTAGTCTCCTGCTGTCTTAGCAGGGTGCCCTTCACGTGCGGGTGCCTGTTAGTGCCAAGGCAGGTGCTGCTCTCCTCTCTCTCAGTGGGTTCCAAAGACAGTATGGGAAGTCACTACAGTTCTGTCAGGACCACGCTCTCCCAAGTGAACTAACCGGCCATCCCTATATGGGATCCGAACCCAGGGCCTTGGTGTTATCAGCACCGCACTCTCCCAAGTGAGCCACGGGCTGGCCCCTCAGAAGTTTTTATTCATATTTATTTTTGTCTAAAAAGAAAAAATGAGTTTTACTAATATTTAATATAGATATTGATTATATTACTTATATATAGATAAAAATGAAGACATGTTTGGGGTATAGATGTTGAAAAAAAATTTTTAAGGCTAGTCAAGTGCAGTGGTGAGAAGAGGAGAGAGAGTAGAACAAGGGGTCTGACCTGTAATAGACTGTGAACAATCAAGATCACTTGCTACCTTTGGACCAGCCTAAAAAATTTTAAAGATGTTGTTACTTGATTAAATTAAACCCGAGTAGTAATCGCATGCATGCATTCCAAAAGGACCAATGGATTCAGGTGCTTTCGCATGTTCTATAGCTCCAAAGTTGAAGATGTTTGAAAGTGAGAGCATTTTAAACTGAGAGGAACCCAAGCTTTCCTTATTTTACATATATAGAAACTGAGGCCCAGACAGAAGTACTTTCCTAACTAAGGTCGTAAAATACTTGGGACTAACACAAAGGTTTTCCAACTTATACTCAGTGCTTTTTCATTATTTCCTTGGCTTTTGAATGTCTTCTTGGGGACACTGGAGGTTACTCAGGTGCCATGGGTGTGGGTAGGGGGTGGAGGGAGGAAGGATGGCAGGAAGGGATTCTGGTACCTTGCCCTCAATATAAAAATTTTTGCTTTTATCTGCTTTAGAAGCATAAGGGTTTCCACTCTCATACATAATGCATTCCTGAAAACATGTATGATCATCTTAACGGAAGATTTACCTGCTGGAAGAGGGATTCTGTTCAGTTTTAAAGAAGCATTCCAGAATTGATAACATTCAAAAGAGTGTTATTCTAAAATCATTACCCTAGAATAATATCGTAGTGATTCTTCACTCTGCAATATGTTTTTGGAGTTGCCTTTGGGAAGAGTTTATAAAACGTACCAGGATAATCAGGTTTTTTTAAACATACAATAAAATGCAGCATTTAAAAATATACAGTAGATGAGTTTTTGGTTTTTTTGGAAACATAATTGATTGTACTATCTGTGGGATACAGCGCTATCAATAAAAATAATCTGTTTTATAAATATTTGAGCTTTGTTTTATAATAGTTATTGTATCAACTGTCTTTATCACCCTCCTATTTGCACCACTTACATCTAAATTAGATGTTTCCTAAAATTCTAATGATAGCGTCAAAGGATATTTCACATTATTTAAAAGAATGCTATTAAAATAGAAGGAGGTCATAGGCTGTAGAGGAAAATTGAAAGATTTCTGAAGCATTTTGAACAGAGACAACATTCTATCTCTGAGTTGCATTTATTTATTTATTTTTCCCTTTTTGTCTTTTTTCGTGTCCGGCAGCGGATCGCAACCCTCGGTGTCGCACCCGCACCTCGCTCAGCCAGTGAGCGGGAACCAGTCTGTATGTGGGATCCGAACCCTCGGCGGGAGCGCTGCCGCGCTCCCAAGCGGCGCACTGTAGCAGTGCGCCACCAGGCTGGCCCTCTGAGTTGCATTTAAAAAAAACTAAATGCTTATTTCACGCTGTGTGCCAGGTGCCAAGAACACAAGGATGAGTGATACATGGCGCTGTCCTTGAGGCGTGCACTGCCCAGCGAATGAGAGAGAGACATTTAAATACAAATCACAATTTAAGGGTGCAACCCTTGCTGTAAGAGAGGAGAAGCAGAAGCCAGAGTTGGAGGATTGTTTCAGCAGGGTTGACATTGGGTTGGGATGGGTGGAAGTGGCTTCAGTGATGACATCTGAGTTGAAAGGATTTTTTACAGGTGGGGAAGGAGACAGCATGCACCCTGGCATGAAGTCAGTAAGATTCATGGATCTATTTGGGGAAGGGTGGATAAGGCAGTGAGGATGAATTCTGAGGTCAGTGTCCCTCTTAGATGGTGAGCTCCTTGAAAGCAGGGACATTGGCTGCCCAGTTCACTGCTACATTCTCCACATCTGCAAAAGAGCCTGTATATAGCAGGTGGTCAACACATGTTTGTTGATTTAACAGGAAGATTGTTACAAAGAAGACCCTTCATTTTTTGCCAAGTGTTTGGGCTTCATTCTGTGGCCATTGATGGTTTTTGATGAGAGATGACATGTTGAGAGTGTTTTCAAAATGTAACTCTGGCCATGGGATAAGACCTGTTCTTTTCAAACATTCACCAGGAGAACGTGTTAAATTAAGATGCCTGGCCCCAGAGAGTTGGGATTCCATAGGTCGGGGGTAGGGTCCATTAATTTTTTTTTGACAGCTGGCCAGTACAGGGATCGAACCCTGGACCTTGGTGTTATCAGCACCACACTCTTACCAACTGAGCTAACTGGTCAGACCCTGACTTGCATTCCTGGCAAGCTCTCAGCTGTTGCTGAGGCTGTTAGTAGGTGGCCACACCTTTACTAGCAAGGGGGAGAGTAGATTAGATCATTTCAATATGGAAGTTTCTGGAAACAGTAGTAAGCATGATGCATTTAGAAATAGTGGTTACTCTAAAAGGCTATATTTGGGATTTAGAAAAAGACAGCAAAGCTGTTTTGATGTATGAAATTCTGTCTGCCTTCAAAATACTACTCTTGGGGTTTGGTCCTTTTTTTTCTTTTGGTCTATTTCTTGAAGAAGTGAGTTGCTTTCTGTGACTTAAAGAGGAATTTGAGACCCTCATGAAATATTTCAGAAAGGTTCCCTATTTGTAAGGAACTTTTGTTAACTGTAGAATAAAGAAAATGCAACCCAAGTGGTAATGATATTTAGAGAGTTTAAAAGGAAGCATCTTTTGAAGAAAATTTTAATGATCCAGCTTTGATGTTTTGTCACTTTCCATTGTTTTTTTACAAATTTGTGGCAAATATTTGTTGTGGACCTTCTACATGCACTGTCTATACACTGGTACTACACTGAAGCTATATAAAGGGGAACCAAATGGGTCCTAAATGATTGTATAGCTTAATAGAGAAGATAAAACAAGTATGGTATATAGTATATTATCATAGCATATCCTATGTAGAGATATATAGCATCTGCATCTCTTGCTTGGATTATTGCAGAAGCTTTCCAGCTGCTCTCACTGCTTCTAACCCTGTGCCCTTTCAGCCTATTCTCAACACTGGTGCTAAAGTGATCCCTTAAAAATGTAGATCAGATTATGTTTCTCCTCTGTTCCAAAAATCTCTCAGTGGCCTTCCATCTCATGTAGAGATAAGAGTTGAAGTTCTTACATGACCTTTAAGCCTCTCCTGCCCCAGGGCCTTTGCACTTGCTGTCCACCCTCCTGCCCCAGGGCCTTTGCACTTGCTATTCATCCTCCTGCCCCAGGCCCTTCGCACTTGCTGTTTCCACAGCGTAGAATGATCTTCCTTCAGACATCCTTGTGGATTGCTTTCTTCTTTCCCTCCTGTCTTCACTGAAGTGCACCTTCAGAGCAGCCTTCCTTATCCCCACCCTTCCTTATCAGCAGCACACTCTCCTGAGTGAGCCACAGGCCGGCCCCTGAGATGTTACAGTTTTATACATTAGTCAGTGAAATACTCAAACCAAATGCTTAGCAGTTCAAGTCTATTTCCTACCATTTAGCTAAAACATTTTTTGAATGTTTGTCTGTTCAAGGTTTTAATGTCTGTGGCTGCAGCCTATCTGCATGCTGTTAAGGCACATCACTTGTGCGTGGGTCACATGCCAGTGTGTTTAAACATCCTGATTCAATCCAGACATCTCTCTGTGAAAAGTAGACGGGAACTAACTGGGATTAAAAAAAAAAAAAAGTGGGCCGGCCCTGTGGCGCACTGGAGAGTACGCCGCTTGGGAGCGTGGTGGCGCTCCCACCGAGGGTTCGGATCCCATGTGGAGACCGGTTCCCGCTCACTGGCTGAGCGCGGTGCGGGCGCAACACCGAGGGTTGCAATCCCGATACCGGTCAGTAAAAAAGACAAAAAAAGGAAGAAAAAAAAAAAAAGCAGTTCATGCATTAAGATCATGGTATTCTGGGTGAAGTTTTACTCTTTGTATTAAGGTACTAATGACACAATTTTTAAAAAGCCTTACACAAAATATATTTTATAGTTACTATAGCTGTTGTCTCCTATTAAAGGTAAATATGAAATTTGGTAGTACAAATTCCTGAGTGTAGGACTTCTTACATATTCAGGAATTTGTACATAGCATTATTAGGTCGATATGCATGTCCGTTTTCATTGGTAACATGTCATGGCACAGTCGCATGTTATTCAACCCCAGTTCCCTTGCCCTTGACTCCAGATTCTTCTTTTAGCAGCTATTCCTGCCAGCTCTCAGGTTAAAGTAAACTATCCACTAAGTTTTAGAATTGAAAAGGACCCCAGCAAACTTTTGGTCCAACTTCCTTATTTTATAGATGAGAATGTTGAGCTTCAGAAAGTGGGGGTGACTGTCTCACCACATGATCAGCTAGACATAGACTCAAAACTGGAGCCCAGGTCTCCAGGCTCCTAACTGAGTGCTCTTTTTATATCTCACTGTGCAGAAGTAGTAAATTGGACTCTGGTTGTCTTCCTTCTGGGGATGGGTCTGTGTATAGCTTATGTCCTTTTTGGAGCTGTAGGATGGAATGTATACTTACACTGAAATGTAAAAAGAAATGACAGGTATGTTTTCTTACATTAGTGTTCAGCATAGAGAAATTAAATCTTATGGTTTTGCTAATCTCAGAACTGAGGCTATGTCAAGACAGGGTGTATTTTTTTTTTTTTTTTTTGAGGACCAAAGAACAATAACATCTGTTTATTATTTTATTTTATTTATCATTATACAAACTAGTTGATTTTCGTGGCTCTTTAATGATTAAGACAGTGTGTATTAACAGAACTGTACAAATTCCTCAACATGTGCAACACCAATGTTTTTAAAATCAAGTATTGCTAATGTAATTTTGAATTCTGAGAACTGAATTGGATAAATGAGGTGTGATTTTCATTTTGCTTCTAGTTTTTCTTTTGCTTCTTTCCCAACCTGTTCTGTGTCCTGGACTGATCTTCAAACATTGCTTTTATAGTACTACTCTCCTCCTCCCCCTGTGAGAAGGAACCCATGGGGTCTCTTCCCTACTGTACGTTACTGCATGCAGTCGTCTGACTTCCTTCTGGCTTATTCCTGGTGCTCATCCTCCAGCCCCCTTTATCTTCTCAGTTGAATATTCTACTGTTTTCTACCCCCCCAAGCCCTTTGCTTAAGTAAACGCATGACTCATGTTATTTAATACCTTCTCCCCAGCTACTTATCTCACCCACCTTTTACTAACCCCCCTCTCCAAAATCTCCTAACTACTCTCAGTGAGCCCTAACAATCTTACCTTTTGTATTCCCAAAATAATTTTCTTCCTTTACCAGATTTTTATTATAAAATGCATTTTTTTAAAAAAAATTATTTCTGTGAAGAAAATCCCTCCTGTCTCAAGTTTCTGGTTTTTCTGAGGTAATCACTTTTAAGTTTCTTTTGTAGCCTTCTTATGCTTTTCATGTCATGGTCACAAAACAGCTGCCTTATCTCCAGGCATCACAGTTGCATTCCAGACAGTAAGACAGGGAAGAGAGAAAAAGGGTATCATGAGTCATATCTATCTGGCTTTTTTAATTAAGAAAAGCAAAAACTTTCCCAGAACCCCGAAATAGACTCTTCCTATTAATGTTGCAGTGGCCAGATCTGTATCCTATTAGCACTCCTAGCTGTAAGAAACTCTTGAATAGAGAATATTTAGCTTTTTCAGTCTCTGTAGTGAAGGCAGTAAGGGAGAAGGGAGTTGGGAGTGTATTTTGAGTTAGCCATCAAATTGTGTCTACCACACGTAAAATCTTGTTTTCATATTGAATTTTGATAAATAAATTTTACAACAAGCCACCTTACTACATCCCTCTATTGTTTTGAATAATTTTCAGTTGTTTCTCCTGAGTCTTTCTGGTGTATTATTATAAAATTATGAACATTTTGTTTTTTCCATTTCAGTTGTTTTTTAATCTCTTGTATCAACAAGCTTTCCATTGCAAGTAATAGAAACCTCATTCAAATTAATTTTAAAAATAAAAGGACTTCAGGGCCGGCCCGTGGCTCACTCGGTAGAGTGCAGTGCTGATAACACCAAGGCCACGGGTTCGGATCCCATATAGGGATGGCTGGTTTGCTCACTGGCTGAGCGTGGTGCTTGACAACACCAAGCCAAGGGTTGAGATCCCCTTACCGGTCATCTTTAAAAAAATAATAATAATAATAAAAATAAAAGGACTTCATTAATTCACATAGCTGACAAGTCTGAAGGTAGGGTGGGCTTCAGGCACAGTTTGATTCAAAGGATCATGGTGTTACCAGGTTCTGGCTTCATTTCTCTGTGATTTTCTATGTTGGGAGATTGCTGATTCGTAATAACTTCGTATAGCATACATTATACGAAGTTATACGACAGGTTCTGGCTTCATTTCTCTGTGATTTTCTAGGTGTGTGGCTTTGTCCTTGGGCTGACTTCCACTGTGGAGCAGAATGGCAGCACCATGTTAGCCAGAGCAGAATGTCTCTTCTGATAGCTCTCTTAGGTTGCTTTCTAGAGTTTTTGAATTATGAAGTATCCCAATTTTAAAATTTTGAAGTTGGGATACTTCATAATTTGAGGAACAAACATCCACAAGTCATGTGCTTATCTGAAGTCTGTCCTCCATATACCTAACTGTATTTTCATCAGGGTCTTGATTTCTTTTATTCCTTTTAATGTGGTGTCCATTTTGGTAATAGCTTAACTTTTCTATTCCTTCCTTGAACATTGCTAGCTGTCTTTTTACCTCCACTTGTTGTCTTATTGTTTCTTATTTGAGTTCTTATTTCAGAAAGGTGACACCTATTTTTTAAAAATCTCATAGAGACATGTTGGTTCATAACTTTCAAATTCTTTCCAGCACAATTTCTTTTCAAATTTTATTAAATTAATTAATTAATTTAAAATTTATTAATATTTCAGAAAGGTGACACCTATTTTTTAAAAATCTCATAGAGACATGTTGGTTCATAACTTTTAAATTCTTTCCAGCACAATTTCTTTTCAAATTTTATTAAATTAATTAATTAATTTAAAATTTATTAATTTTTTTTTTTTAACATTCTAAGATGTTGTGAAGCAGTTGAGGGAGAGGGGGAGACAGGAAGGGGAAAGGAAATAGGGTGGGAGGACGAGGAAGAAGACGCGGTGTGGTCAAGGCCTATGGCACCCCCTTCATTCCAGCAGGGGAGACCAGGGGGCTTCCAGCGGGGGCTCGGTCATTGCTGGGCTGGATGCAGATGTCAGGGGGCTGTGGCTGAAATGCTCAGCTCCCCACCACCCTGGCTCTGGAGCCCGGGGTGTTTCTGGTCGTGTCTCAGTTGTTGTCGCTGGGCTGGTTGTGGATGTTGGGGGAGCGCAGCTGAGGCCCTTGGCCCTCCTACCCCAGCTCAGGAGCCTGGGGTGCTTCTTGCAGCGGCTTGGTGGTCGTCACTGGGCTTTCCAGCACAATTTCTCTGCTGTGTGTTTCTTGACTTGTTATTTGTAACACTCCTTTTCTTCCTTTATCTTGCATTTTATCTGCGTCATTCTGTGATGCATCCTTTCTCACTTCATCATTACTCAATTTTAAATGTGGATGGTTCTTTATGGGCTAGCAATTCGCTGAACAATTGTAATTGGGAGGTATTGGGGCAGAGTACTGGGGCCATAAACAGCTGGAAGTTCAGTCTGTTCCTTCAGAGTACTTGCCTTCCAGCTCTCCATCCTGAGGGTATTTCTCCTCCCCAGGTAGGAGGAGTTTGGACTGTCTGCTAATGAAGCCAGTGTTCCTCAGGTCCTTCACACTTCGTGATTGAATGGGTAAATAAGCAAGGTATACATATTCATTTTTGTAAAGATTTTTGTTCATGATCACTTACCCTGATGAAATTGAAATGTACAATGGACTGTTTGCTGATTGATGTTCTGTGTTTTTCTTAATTTATTGGAAACAAAGCTAAAAGTTCAGTTAACATAAAGTTTAAAAGTCATTTCATAGAATCCCAAAGTAATTTAAGTTTTAGAACTGAGTTTAAATGATTTTTTTCCACTGGTGTTCCACATACCCAAGTTCCCAAAGAGATTCTTTAAAAAAAATCTGTAATATTAATAATTCAAAAAAGCCATACTGGGATAGAGATATGCTGAAATCTGCCAGGGAAAACTCAAATTTTGAAACTGGGATACTTCATAATTTGAGGAACAGTTTACTTCATAGTACAAAGGAAAGCATTTTCATAGTAAATGGAAACCCAATGGAAAGGGAGAGAACCTGGCATTTATTAGGTGTCTGCTAGAATTAGCACTGTGCTGTGCTGAGTGTTTCAGAGTAAACAAGCAAAGGCCTTTGCCCTCAAAGAGCTCTTGGTTTGGACTACAGGGGGGATAAAGCTATGCATCATTATAACGGGCTGTATTAAATGCCATGATAAAAGTGGTGGCATCAGAGGAGAGTGATGGGGCCGTGTCATTATCCACATTTTTCAAGGAGGGAGAACCAGATCAGAGGGAGTGGGTAATATGCTTAAGATCACAGGGCTAGTCTGGAGTGGAACCAAGATTGGAACCGCTTCTCACTAACTCCTGGACATTTTAAATATTGTTATATTTTAAGTCACTTTCATCCTGAGTTATCAGTAAAAATCCACTTTAAATGCGCATGGAATGATCATTGAGTTACAGCAGATATTTTACTTTGTGTCTAATGAAGTGCACTGTCTGGGATGCCTTGTTCCTCAACACTGCTTTGAAATTCTGTTCTTTTAAGGGCCCAAATGCCACTTTCTTTATGAAATTCACTCGTAAGTCCCTGCAGAAAATAGAATTTCTGCCTCCTCTGCCTTCTGTGGTTTATTTGTAGTTCTCGTGCTTCGTCTTAAATTATAAGCTCTTCAGGAACAGGGCTATGCCTTATTCCTCCGGATCCCAGTCACTCATAGGCCTGGGAAGTGGCGTCTTTGTTATGATGGCACTCTGTCCTGGAGCTTATGGGACACCTTGCTTGTCATCTCTAGCGTCCAGAAGACAAGTAAACAGTACTTAGGAGCATGAAAATTGTATATGTGTTAGGATTAACTTAGATTTTTACCTATATCATGACCCTGGGCAGGATGAATTCATACCAGGGGCTTTGAGGCAGAGGTCAGGTCTGTATGTTGAATGTCTCTGCTTCTGGGGCTCAGCAACATTTTTAATAAAAAAATTCTGGGTGCTGCACTTGCCTAGTGTATTCTATCAACAGCTGAATAGAACTTTTTGGCTCTTCGAAATATCTTCATATCCATTGACTAAGTGCACATAATAGATAAACATTTTGTAAGTGCGTTTCGTAAGTCATTCAGATCCCTTTTCTTTTTGTTCAATGTTAACTAAATGTGCACTTATGAGTAAGACTTTAGGGCAAGAATTTCCTTTTATGAAGAGTAGTGGGCCACATGCCAGGTGAAAAAAAAAGGAAAGGTATAGAAAGAATTCATGTATTCTTTTCCTCTGTGGCCTTCCCAGTTTATTAAAATTGGCAGCTGGTTCTTTAATTAATTGTGGGATTAGACCAGCAAACAATTGCAGTGATCAGTCAGATGACAGGAAGGTGTTGAGCCCTCTGTTTGGTTAAATAAAAGGAAGAAAGCTTCTGTTTTATATATCAGCCTTTCTAAGGAAAATATATTGATGTACCTTTCCTGGTGGTTCCAGACCAAACTAGAAATGTTTTAGCCTGTACTTGTACTTTGGAAGTAGTTGTACTGCTTTGCAGCTGTTATAAATAAAATACGGTTGTTTTTGGTTATTGCCGTGGGCGGTAGGCACCACTGAGTGTACAGATGCATTATTATACTTTCTCATGTTTCCCTCGCTCTCTTTAAAAAACTTGTTTTACTGGGAAAGTGGGAAAGAGAGAGCAGGAAGAATAATTTGTTCAGATGCAGTGTAAAATGGCATCACTGCACCTAGGATAGTAATTTCTTTTTGGCAGCCTGTACTACAGACCTGTTAGCACAAATATCCTGTAACCTTAATACTTGAATAATCAGAATTTCAAAGAACACTTATAGCCATTCAAAGTATTAAGATTATACCATTTCACCCTTTTATGGGTGAAATGATTAGATTCCTTAAACCCCTAGTAACTATTCTCACCTAGAATTAGAGATAACCAGGAATTTTAGATCTTTTCATTTTTGTTGAAGAGAAAAGCGACATTTCTTCTTGGTAGCAGACATCTTGCCTCAGTGTTCTCTCTAAAGAAACACAGAACTTACATCCTCTCCTTACTGTTCTTGCTGTTGTTCATGCAAACCAGCAGGAAAATGAGCTGACACTGGATGATTCTTCATGTCTATTGTTATGATAAAAATGTCTTTCTCTCTTTTTTTTTGCGATGGAAGGTAAAGCTTTAACTTGTTCCCCACATCCCTCCAACAAGAAAAACATCTCTAACGCCAGCAGAAACAACCCTATCTAGATAATACATCGACTGTCACTTATTATTTAGAATATGAAGTTTTGTCTTGAGACCACACATGACAGAGCAGCCTGTGGTGGGTGGGGTGAGGGGCAAAAGGGAAAAGAGGAATTATCTAGAGCCCTAGAGTTTGGGGTTGGTACAGATACTGTGGAGGTTGAAGATAGAATGTTGTTTTCTTTATCCAAGTGAGACCTGTGGTGGATTGGAGAAAAGAGATGAGGCTTGGGAAGATATGTGAGTGAATGTGGTACATTTTGTGTGAAGTCAGAGGAAGTCTGCTCTGGATTAGACCCCTGTTTTTGTTTTGTTTTGTTTTGTTAATTTTTTTTCTTTATGTTTATAGCAGTTTTAGTTTTACAGAGAAATAGAGCAGAAAGTGTAGATAGTTCCCATACCTCCCCATGTACAGTTTCTCCTATTACTGACATGTTAAATTAGTGTGGTACATTTGTTACAATTATGGAATCAACATTGATACATTATTATTAACATAATTTTAGATTAGGGTTCCCTCTTTGTATTGTACAATTCTATGGGTTTTGCCTAATGTGTAATGTTGTATATTAACCATTACAGTATCATACAGAATAGTTTCACTGCCCTAAATTCCTCTGTGCTCCTTTTTTAAAAAAAATTTTATCTTCCCATTACACAATGTAAACATTGTGTCTTTCTCAACACAGGGTTTACAACTTTACCAACTTCTCCCTAACTCCCATTACCAACTTCTCCCTAACTCTCTTCAACCTCCCCTTTTCCACCTCTGGTGGCTTCACTTTCATTCTCTCCTTTTGAAAGTTCATGGAATTATTGTGATTGTTGTATCTTTCTTTCTTTCTTTCTTTTTTTTTCCAGCTCCCACTTATGAGTGAAAACGTGGTATTTCTCTTTCTGTGCCTGGCTTATTTCACTTAACATAATTTTCTCTAAATTCATCCATGTTGCTGCAAATGGTGGAATTTCATTCCTTTTTATGGCATAGTAGTATTCCATTGTTTATATATACACCACATTTTCCTTTCCAGTCATCCATCGATGAACATTTAGGTTGGTTCCAAATCTTAGCTGTTGTAAATAGATATATGATAAACATGGGAGTACAGGTGTCCCTTCGACATGATGATTTCCATTTATTTGGATATATACCCAGCAGCGGGATTACTGGATCATATAGCAGTTCTATCTATAGTAGTTTGAGGAACCTCCATACTGTTTTCCATTACAACTGCACTAATTTACAGTCCCACAAACAGTGTAGGAGGGTTCCCCTTTCTTCATATCCTCTCCAACGTTTGTTATTCTCTGTCTATTTGGTATTGGCCAGTCTAACTGGCATGAGATAATATCTCAGTGTGGTTTTGATTTACATTTCCTTGATGATTAGTGACGTAGAGCATTTTTTCATGTGTCTGTTGGCCATTCTTATATCTTCCTTTGAGAAATACGTATTCAGCTCCTTTGCCCATTTTTTAATTGGGTTAGTTGTTTTTTTTACTGCTAAGTTGTTTGAGTTCCTTGTATATTCTAGATATCAATCCATTGTCAGGTGCATAGTTTGCAAATATTTTCTCTCATTCTGTAGGTTTTCTTTTCACTCTGTGAACTGTTTCTTTTGCTGTGCAGAAACTTCTTAGTTTGATCTAGTCCCATTTGTTTTTTTCTTTTGTTGCCTGTGCTTTTGGGGTCTTGTTCATAAGGCTTTTGCCCAGTCCTACTTCCTGAAGTGTTTCTCCTATGGTTTTTTTAGTAGTTTTATAGTTTTGAGTCTTACATTAAGTCTTTAATCCATTTTGAGTTGATTTTGGTACATGCCAAGAGGTGCAGGTCTAGTTTCATTCTTCTACATATTGATGTCTAGTTTTCCTAGCACCATTTATTGAAGAGGCAGTCTTTTCCCCAGTGTATGCTCCCATTGCCCATGTCAAATATCAGTTGGCTGTAAGTTTGTGGGTTGATTTCTGGATTCTCTATTCTGTTCCATTGGTCTGAGTGTCTGTTTTTATGTCAGTACCACACTGTTTTGGTTACTATCCCTTTGCAGTATAATTTAAAGTCAAGTAGTGTAATACCTCAGGCTTTATTTATTTATTTATTTATTGCTCAGGATTGCTTTAGCTATTTGGGGTATTTTGTTGTTCCATGTGAATATTAGGATTGTTTTTTCCTATTTCTGTAAAGAATGTCATTGGTATTTTGATGAGGATTGCATTGAATCTGTAGATTGCTTTGGGTAGTATGGACATTTTCACAGTGTTAATTCTTCCAATTCAAGAGCATTGAATGTTTTTCCATCTTTTTGTGTCCTGCTTAATTTTTTCCAGGAGTGATTTGTAGTTCTCATTGTGGGAATCTTTCACCTCCTTAGTTAAATTTATTCCTAGGTATTTTAATGTTTTGGTGACTATTGTAAATGGACTTGCTTTCTTGATTTCTTTTTCTACTAGTTCATTGTTGGAGTACACAAAAGCAACTGATTTTTGCATGTTGATTTTGTAGCCTGCAACTTTACTGAAATTGTTTATCAGCTATAAGAAATTTTTGGTAGAGTCTTTGGGTTTTTCTATATATAGGATCATGTCATCTGCAGACAGGGACAGTTTGACTTCATCATTTCCAATCTGGATGCCCTTTATTTCTTTCTCTTGCCTGATTGCTCTGGCTAGCACTTCCAATACTATGTTAAATAGAAGTGGTGAGAGTGTGCATCCTTGTCTTGTTCCCATTCAGGATGATATTGGCAGGGGGTTTGTCATATATGGCTTTTATTGTGTAGAGATACTTTCCTTTTGTACCCAATTTGCCGAGAGTCTTTATCATGAAGGGATATTGAATTTTGTCAAATGTTTTTTCTGCATCTATTGAAATAATCAAATGATTTTTGTCCTTTATTTTGTTGATGTGATGTATCACATTTATTGACTTGCATATGTTGAACCATCCTTGCATCCCTGGGATGGATCCCACTTGATCTTGGTGTGTAATTTTTTTGATATGTTGCTGTATTCTGATTGCTAATATTTTGTTGAGGATTTTTGTGTCTGTGTTCATTGGAGATATTTGCCTGTGGTTTTCTTTCTGTTGTATCTTTGTCTGGTTTTGATATAAGGATGATGCTGGCCTCATAGAATGAGTTTGGGGGAATGGCCTCAGTTTCAATTTTTTGGAATAGTTTGAAGATAATTGGTATTAATTCCTCTTTAAAGGTTTGGTAGAATTGAGCAGTAAAGCCATCAAATCTTGGGCTTTTCTTTGTTGGGAGATTGCTGATTACTGCCTCATCTCATTGCTTGTTATTGGTCCATTGAGATTTTCTATTTCTTCTTGTATCCATTTCCTCCAGGTATTCAAATTTGTTGGTGTATCGTTGTTTATAATAGTCTCTAATGATTCTTTGTATTTTTGTGGTATCAACTATAATGTCTCCTTTTTCATTTCTTTTTTTTTTTTGTCTTTTTTCGTGACCGGCAACGGATCGCAACCCTCAGTGTTGCGCCCGTACCGGACCGGGACCGGCAACAGGATCGCAACCCTCAGTGTTGCTCCTGTACCTTGCTCAGCCAGTGAGCGGCCAGTCTGTATGTGGGATCCGAACCCTCGGCGGGAGTGCCGCCGCGCTTCCCAAGCGGCGCACTGTAGCAGTGCACCAGCGGGCCAGCCCTCCTTTTTCATTTCTGATTTTTGTTATTTGGGTATTCTCTCTTCTTTTTTTTAGTTAGCCTAACTAATGGCTTGTCTATTTTGTTTATATTTTCAAAAAGCCAACTTTCTGTTTCATTATTCTTTTCTATCATTTTTTGGGCCTCTATTTCATTTAGTTCTACTCTGATCTTTATTATTTCTTTCCATCTACTAATTTTGGGTTTGGATTGTTCTTGTTTTTCTACTTCTTTGAGGTGTAGCATTGGGTTGTTTATTTGAAATCTTTCTGTTCTTTTGATATAAGTGTTTATTGCAATAAACTTCCCTCTTGGTACTGCTTTTGCAGTATACCACAGGTTTTGGTATGGTGTGTCTTTATTTTTGGTAGTTTCAAGAAATTTTTTGGTTTCCTGTTTAATTTCTTCCTGGACCCATGGGTCATTCAGGAGCATGTTGTTTAATTTCTATGTATTTGTATAGTTTCATGAATTTCCCTTGTTGTTGATTTCTTGTTTTAATCTGTTGTGGTCTGAAAAGATACTTAAAATGATTTCAATTTTTTTAAATCATTGAGACTTGATTTGTGACCTAACATATGGTCTATCCTGGAGAATGTTCCATGTACTGATGAGAAGAATATATATTCTGTAGTTGTTGGATAAAATGTTCTGTTGATATCTGCCAGGTCTAGTAGGTCTAAGGTGAAGTTTAAGTCCTGTATTTCTCTGTTGATCTGTTGCCTAGTGATCTATCTAGTGCTGAGAAAGGGGTGTCTGGTCCCCTACTACTATTGTATTGGTGTATATCTCTTTCTTTAGGCCTAATAGTGTTTGCTTTATATACTTGGGTGCTCCAGTGTTGGGTGCATGTATATTTATGATTGTTATATATTCTTGCTGGATAGATCCCTTTATCATTATATAGTGGCCTTCTTTGTCTCTTTTTATGATTTTTAGTTTAAAGTCTATTTTATCCAATGTAAGAAAAACTACTCCTTATTTTTGGTTTCCATTTGTGTGGTGTATCTTTTTCCATCCCTTCACTATCAGTCTGTTTGTGTCTTTACAGGTGAGGTGAGTCTCTTGAATATAGTTGGGTCTAGCTTTTTAATCCAATCAGCCAGTCTGTGTCTTTGAGTGGAGAGTTTAATCCATTTACATTTAGGGTTGTTATTGAGAGGTATTGTCTTACTCCTGGCATTTTATCAATTTTTGTTTGGATGTTTTAAGTATCTTTTGTGTCTTTCTCCCCCTTTTATTGTTTGTCTTTGATGCTTTTAGGTTTTTTGAGGTGGTAAGATTTAGTTTCTTTCTCTTTCTCATTTGCATTTTTGTTCTACAAGTGGGTTTTGCTCTTTCTTGTGTATTTGTGGTAGTGATTATCATTTTTTGGATTCCAGATGCAGGACTTACCTTGAGGATTTTTGTAGGGCTGCTCATGTGGTGGTGAACTCTTGCACTTTTTGTTTATCTGGAAAATATACTATTTCTCCCTCATTTCTGAAGGATAGCCTTGGTGGGTATAGTACTCTTGGCTGGCAGTTTTGTTCTTTTAGTGTTTTGGATATACCATCCCATTTTCTTCTGTCCTGTAGAGTTTATTTTGAGAAGTCTGCTGTTTGTCTGATAGGGGCTCCCTATAAGGTGACTCAATGGTTTTCTCTTGCTTCTTTTAAAATTCTCTGTCTTTGAGCTTTGCAGTTTGAGTATAATGCGAGAGGAACTTTATGGATTGAATCTGTTTGGAGATCTTTCAGCCTCCTGGATGTGAAGGTCATTGTCTCTCCCTAAACCTGGGAAGTTTTCTGTTATTTCACTGAATAGTTTTTCAATGCCTTTTCCTTTCTCCTCCCCTTCTGGAACACCCATGATTCGGATGTTTGTGTGCTTAAAGTTGTCTGTTAACTCTCTTAGAATTTCTTCTTTTTAAAATTTCTATTTTCCTTCTTTTGGTCTGACTGGGTTAATCCAAACAGACTATCGTCAAATTCAGAAATTCTTTCTTCTGCTTGTTCTAGCCTTCTGCTTAAGCTCTTAGTTGTATTTTTCATTTTGTTGAATGAATCTTTCAGTTCCATGAGTTGTGCTACATTCTTTTTTAAGGTATTAATCTTCATGTAAATGCCCTCCTTCATATCCTGGATTTTTTTCTCATTTCATTATGTTGTCTGAGTCTTGTATTTTATTGTGTTTCCTTAAGATTGTTGGTTGGAATTCCTTTTCAGTTATTTCAAGGGTATCCTGCTCTATAGGATCTGGTATTTGAGAATTACTATACTCTTTTGGTGGTGTCATATTTTCTTGTGTTTTTATTTCTTTGTGTTTTTTTTCTAGTATCTCTATGTTGATAGCTGGTCATTTGGGAGAGCAGTTGCTTCTTCCATTAGTCTGGAGTGGGCTTTGAGGAGAGAGAGACATCCTTGTCTTTTTCAGTCTCTTCTGGTGACTATTCTTGTGTCAGTGTAGTTGATTGGCTGGCAGTCCACTTACACAGTGGCTGTGGCTGCTACTGTGGTGGCAAGCTGCTTTTGTGGCAGCCATGACTGTGGAGGTGGCTGTGGTGGGCCACCCACACAGAAATGGTGTTTTTAGTGTGCTTCTGTCTTTTGCTGGGAGGGGAGAGATGCCCACAGTTCCTGCCTAGGATCCCATGCATGCTCCTGCTTTCTGCTGGGTGGTTGGGCTGCCCATGGCTCCTGCCTAGGACCCCATGTGTGCTCCTACCTTCTGCTGGGCTGTGGGGGCTACCCACTGCACCTGCCTAGGACCCTGTGATAGAGTTTGGATGTGTTGACCGCACCAAAACTGAAGTGGAAATCTGATCCCCAATGTGACAGTGCTGGAAGCTGTTTGGGTCATGGGTGCAGATCTCTCATGAATGGATTAATGCCCTCCCTAGGTGAGAGGATTGATGAGTGAGTTCTCACTCTGTTAGTTCCCACAAGAGCTGATGGTTTAAAAGACTCTGGCACCTCCTCTCTCTCTCTCTTGCTTCCTCTCGCCATGTGATTTGTTTGTACCAACCGGCTGCCTGCGACTTTCTACTGTGAGTAGAAGCAGCCTGAGGCCCATGCCAGATGCAGCTGTCCCAGAATCATAAACCGAATAAACCTCCTTTCCTTATAAATTACTCAGTCTCAGGTATTTCTGTTATAGCAGCAGAAATGGACTAATACACCCTGCGTGCTGTCCTGCCTTCTGTTGGAAAGTGGGAGCTGCCTATGGCTTCTGCCTAGGACACCATGCATATTCCTGCCTTCTGCTGGGCTATGGGGGCTGCCCACAGCTCCTGCCTAGGACCCCATGCGTGCTTTTGCCTTCTGCTGGGCTGTGGAGGCTGCCCACGGCTTCTGCCTAGGACCCTGTGCGTTCTCCTGCCTTCCGTTGGGCAGTGGGAGCTGCCCATGGCTTCAACCTAGGACCCCGTGCGTGCTTCTGCCTTCTGCCAGGCTGTGGGTGGGGCCCACAGCTCCTCCCCTGCTTTTAGTGCAATCTTCAGGACATATTTTCATTTCATTTAAATAATGGATAAGTATTCAATGTGATTTTTGAATATTTGACAGCTTTTAGGGATGGATCCTAAACTTAACTGAGCATGCATTGTGATCACATTAATAAAGTTTATGGGCTGGCCCATTCACTCGGTTAGAGCACAGTGTTCTAACCCAAAGGTCAAGGGTTCGGATCCCTGTACTGGCCAGCCACCAAAAAACCCCCCCAAAAAAACCCAAAAAGTTAAAATAAAGTTTGTGTTGATTCCTTCACAGATTCACAGCTGTCTTAAATTACTTGCCCCTTCTCAGAATGGACAAATGAGGTATGTAGCAGTGGTTTTTCTGGACTCTCCTTCTGGAAACCCACCTATGGTCTAATTAAGCATAAAGAAACTGCTAACAGGTGATAAGATGACCTTTGTTCCTGTTTCTTATTTATAGGTGTTGTTTCTGTTTGAAGTTCTTTGGGAAGGGGGGGCAGGCAGTCTTGTCACCTGCCCACCCATGCTTCTTCTCATGTAGTACCAAGAAACCCCATTGTCTGTTCGAAGAATGGCAGTAGTAATACCCTACATTGGTATTTACTTTGTACTTTATGCAACATTGTAATAGCCACTGTCTCATTTGGTCCTTGACAGCCCTGATGGATGAATGAGTTTTTATCATACCTCTTTTGCTAGAGAAGGAAATTGAGGTGCAGAGAGGTGGAACTGCTTGATCAGAGTCACATAGCTAAGCATGGGTCAGAGCAGGACTGGGAACCTAACTATTCTGACTCTGTATGGAGTGAGACTGCAGCGAGCTGCAGAGGCAGGCTCCTCACTGTGCCCAGTGGCCAGTTCTACCTCCATGGTACTTCTCCACTGCCCTGCTCCCGGCTTCCCCTGTAGACAGCTCTGTTCTGCCACACGCCTCTCCTGCTAGCCCTTAATTCCTAGACCCTCTTTTTCTGGCCCCAGGGTCTGACTCCCTCACCAGGGCTGTGGTTTGTTGTTACTGGGGCTGCAGAAGTCTGGCCTTTTGTGAGAGACTGCAGTGTCGCTAGTTTTCTAAGCCTGGTTGATACCTAGCTCTTTTCACAAAGCCACTCCTCATTCTCACCTGTTATGTAGTCTTGAAATGATCCCAAACACTTGCACAGTTTGCTCTGTGAGTGGCATGTTTTGCTGTGTTAAGAACTTACAGACCCCATATGCGAGAACACAGAGAGAACTCCCTTCCCCTCTCTAAGCCTGGTTGATACCTAGCTCTTTTCACAAAGCCACTCCTCATTCTCACCTGTTATGTCGTCTTGAAATGATCCCAAACACTTGCACAGTTTGCTCTGTGAGTGGCGTGTTTTGCTGTGTTAAGAACTTAGAGACCCCATATGCGAGAACACAGAGAGAACTCCCTTCCCCTCGAGAATGTGACACCTCACAGAGCTACTGACCTCAACAACTGGACTACAAGATACGTATAAACTCAAGATATTGACAGACACTTGGAGAGCTTATGCTGAGGCAAGTCTGCGCACTGTCAGCTGCTTTTCTGAGGATCGAGAGCATCTGCTGTGGCAAGACTGCACTGTTAGCTGCTTCTCCAAAGACCTCCAGGTCAGGCTGTGACAGGGCCCCACCCCATTAGCCCTCTGCACTGCCCCCTAATGTCAGGGGACCTTGCCTGTGGTCAGGGCGCTCTGCTGCGGTGGATGCCTGCTCCTCCTGAGAACCGCTCCTCTGAAAGTTACACTGCAAGCTTTCTAAGACTTGACTTTGCACAGAGGCCGGCTTCCATCCTAACCGAGCAACTAGACTGCACTAACTTGGGAACTCACTGTGTGGTCAGTGTGCCTCGTCTGTTGGGTGCATTCCCTGAGAGGTTTGTTCTCGTTTTTCTCTCCTCTTTAAGCATCGTGAATCTGGGAAAAATTATCTTTGTACAGCAACAAACCAGTGACGTGTGACATCATACTTGAATCATCTCCTTATTGTAACCATGCAAAACATCACAAAGCTGCAAATACACTCTCCCTTCTAGTTTCCTTAAACTTGATGTGAATCTTCAGTTTGCTCATTCTTTGAGGGCGTCATTCCCCTTCTGGCTTTGCTCTGTTCCCAGCTTAGATTCTGGAGTTCTTTGTTCCCATTTGTTCTTTCAATTGATCACCTGTCAGGTGCCAGGGAAAGAGTGGTGCAATGTGAATGAGAGAGTGATGGTCATTTATCAGAGGAACAGCCACATTTAAAATCACAACTGCCTCAGTCCTCCAAAGGGAGGTTCCTGGTGCAGTGGGAGAATGTCCTTAAAAATTCACCTTCACCATCCTTAACGAGAAACACAGACTGTGGGAGTCCTACTCTGCTCCTCCAGCAGATGCTCTGTCTTGTTTGTAAGACCCTTTAATACCCCCTCCCCATGTGGGGGTCAACAGCAAATCTTGGTTTGTGCATTTCTGGCCTTACTGTAGTTGAGTATTGGTAGTTTTTCAATTTTGAGTCCTATTCTAGCTGCTGAGCCTTGGTTGTTTAAGAAGACTGGCTGAGAATGTGGGGCATATGTTTATTTGTCCTTCCCATGTAAAGGAAGATGGGAATTGATTAAAGATAAATGGACAGGCTTTACCATCCCAGTGGGAAGGAAGTCTGCTGTTTCTTAGGTTGGCTCTCATGGCCCCTAGTCCTGCTCACAAGTAATGCACCAGGGTGCTGTTGAACTCTGGAAGGCACAGAAGGCCCTGAGGTTTTCTCCTACATTCAGTTCAGAATCCCCAGTGCAGTAGTCCTGAACCCTGGGGCCAGGGGGTGGGGTGGGGGTGGGGGTGGCAGCTTGTAAAAATTACATGAGGATCTATTTTCAAACTATACTGCCAAGTGTTGTTATTTCCTGGGTGTGAATTCAAAAATATCTTTCTGGGCCCTGCCACAGATTTACTATATCCTCCAGATGTGAGAGTTTTTGGAACTTCCCGAGTGGTTCTAATGCATGGCCAGGGTTGAAAACTGCTCTTTTAGGGGATGGATTTCTGGTGGCCATATTACTTTGACATCCTCACAAATAGACGCGTCAATGAAAACATCCAAAGGATGATTGATGAGGCAATGTTGGCAAATCCAGACTTGGAAAACTTGAATGGTTTGCATTGTGAAAAGAATTTGATGGTATTGGCCATTGTTTGATTTCATTGAATATTCTTAACGAAGAACATTTAACTCTATTTTATACTACAAAACATAGTTGAGTTGATGATGAAACAAGCAGGTGATTCAGATTTTATTTGTGAAGATTCTGTCTTCTCTCATTGGGGTTTCAGGTCAGTAAATTAATCCAAGACGCATTAAATGCCTACTCCCATAGGCATTAGGGCATATGCAAAGAAAAATAAGGTATGAATTTAACTTCAAAGAGATCAGTGTGGTGAGAAGATGGATTTCTTTAAAATTTTTAAGATACAGTTCTTAAGGTGCATGTTAATTTTAACATTGCAAATGATCTGTTTTTCATACCTACTTTTATTTGGTTGCCTTTTACAAAGTTAGTAATATGAAACTCGCTCCTTGCAAGTTAACAGTTATTGAGGATTTTAAAAACTCGTCTCACTTTTAGTGAAAAGTAAAACCTTAGGCATGTAGAAAATCATAGCTCCTAGTCCCAGTTCTGCTATTCTTTGTGTGGGTTTGGACAAGCTATTGAGCGTGTCCAATATCTGTTTCCTCACCTATAAAAATGGTGATAGTACCTAACAGCATTGTTGTGAGGATTAAAAAAGAAACAAGATATGTGGAAGAACCTAGCACCGTGCCCAACACATGCACATGTCCTTTGTCTTTCTATCACTTCAACTTTATGGAAGATGACATTTTAAGACAGCAGGAAATTGACCTCTTTATGTATCAGACAATGATTATTTGGCTAAGGAGAAAAATTCTAATAATGATTTGCTTATACTGGGGTTTCTTGACAGTGGTGCTATGGTCATTTTAGCCTAGAGAATTTTTTGTTTTGCTGTCCTGTGCATTGCAGGATGTTCAGAAGCATCCCTGGCCTCTATCCATACTGGGGTTTCTTGACAGTGGTGCTATGGTCATTTTAGCCTAGAGAATTTTTTGTTTTGCCGTCCTGTGCATTGCAGGATGTTCAGAAGCATCCCTGGCCTCTATCCACTAGGTGTTTACAGCACCCCCAATTTGTAACAAGCATTGCCAAATGTCCTTTGGGGGCAAAATCTCCCTGGTTGAGAGCACTGGCCAACACCCTTTCTCCTCTGTATGGCGACTCCTAGCCCTCTGCCTGTTACTAGCATCAAAAAGTTTTTACTACTGGCCAGAGAAGTGCAGAGTAAAACCGAAGCGTGGCTTCTCCACACCTACCAGTATAGTGGGGATGAAAAAATCAGAAAAGTGTTGGCAAGGACATAAAGCAGCTTGGAATTCCATCCCTGCTGGTGAGAGTGTAAATTGGTACAGCTGCTTTGGGAAACTACTCAGTACGTCTACTTGAGCTCAATGTACGCTTCCTCTATGACCCAGCACACGTACGTGTACAGCAGAAGTGCATTCCTGGGCTCGCCAGAGACATATCCTAGAATATTTATAGCAGCACTATTTATAGGAGCCCACAAATAGAAACTACCTAAATGCCCACCAACAGTAGAGTGAAATAAGTGTGATACAGTAGCCTGCCCTCCCCTGTCTGTGTTTTCCCTTTCCAAGGTTTCAGTTACCCACAGTCAACTGTGGTCTAAAAATATTAAATGGAAAATCTCAGAAATAAACAATTCATGAGTTTTAAATTGCTGTGCTGTTCTGAGTAATGTGATAAAAGCTCAGGCCGGCCCACTCAGTCACTTCCTGTCATCATGAGGGCATTTTGTCATCTCACATCATCAGAAGAAGGGTGAGCACAGTACAGTAAGATATTATGAGGAGAATCCACATTTACATAACTTTTATTATATTATATTATAATTGTTCTATTTTATTATTAGGTATTGTTAATCTCTTACTGTGCCTAATTTTTTTTTTCTTAGTGGCTGGCCAATACAAGGATCAAAACAATTTATAAATTAAACTATCATAGTTATATGAGTATAGGAAAAAACAGTGTTTGTAGGGTTCAGTACTATCCATGGTTTTAGACATCCACTACGGGTCTTGGAACATATCTCCCGTTAAGGGGGGCACTATTGTATTTTGGAGCAACTGAGAACTATAAAGCCATGAAAATGGATGATATGCAACTACACATAAATGTAACAATAATACTTATAAAGTAAAGCAGGGGCCGGCCCGTGGCTCACTTGGGAGAGTGCGGTGCTGATAACACCAAGGCCCCGGGTTCGGATCCCATATAGGGGTGGCTGGTTCGCTCACTGGCTGAGCGTGGTGCTGACGACACCAAGCCAAGGGTTAAGATCCCCTTACCGGTCATCTTTTAAAAAAAAAATAAATAAATAAAGTAAAGCAGAAGAATCCGGTCACAAAAGAGTACCTACCATATGATTCTGTTTATATAAAGTGGCCAAACTAATCTGTGCTCTTAAAGGTTAGGATGGTATTTATCTTATGGAGGTAGTTACTGGAAGGGAACACAAGGGGGGGCGTTAAAATTCTCTCTGTTACAATAACAGGTGAGGTTTCCGTGCGCTGGACTGGATTCTAACCGGTTGGAAGGGTGATTCTCATGGTAGAAAAGCACTCCATAGTGAAATGAAGTACTTTGAAGGCAAAGTGAACTGTTAAATGAAGTTGGGTCTTATTTGGGGACTAGCAGCAATCTTAGCCTTTCAAATGTTAAATATTTGAGATATTTCCTTTACTGGATTTCTTCAGTTTTTACCATGGAAGTCAGTTCTAGTCAATTTTATAGGAATACATCTATGGATAATTATAATTTGCTAGTATGGATAATTATAACTTGCTAGCATTCACCAGTATTTACTAGTGAATATTCTTTGAATGGGATTTACTGAACCTAAATTGTTTGTAGTAACAAAAATCACTAATTATTTTTATTTGCAAGGAAAGATTTGTGTTGTCAAGTGTATAAGGCAGTAGTTGTAAAACTAAAAAGTTAGTAGTGTTTTGCAAGATATTTCTCTTTTCCTGGGAATGCTCATCTGATTAAATTCCCTTCCCCAGCACTGATTTATTCTGATTTCTTTAAAACATCATCTTTAGTCTGCATTTTAAAATATTACTTATATCTTAAATTCATGTTAAGGCAGTTTGTGTTCAGTCATTTGATATCAATTGAATTGGTGGTGTTAGTATTTTGTTTTAATTTTTGCAAAGTTTAGTAGGGGTCAAACTATTTGTTATAAGATATTTTCTATGACTTCTTAAGTTAAATAAGAGGTGTTGCATTTGAAATAAAATGCACGTCAGGCTGTATGCAGTTTGCTTCTTCAAAATTGTCTTTGCAATTTAAATTCTACCCCTAGAGGGTGCTGTTGTATTGAAAGTTTAAATCTTTGATTTGAAGAACGGATTTTAAGTTTTAAAAAAGTGTATAAATTTGTGTTAAAATCCCACAATATTACAGTAAGTAATCTAGTGTTACTTAATAGACGTTGAGTGCGTTTTAACTTACAAATGGTATCATTTTATAAATAATAAAATCTAAGACATAGTGATATTTGCTTTTGTGAAAAATTTGACAAAATACTGTATATTTTTCATCGTCTTTCAGTTTGAGCAACTCCAAGCTGGAGAAATAATCAATATATTATGGTATATTTAGGAATTGTTTCCTTGAAAGACAGTGTAATACTGTGGGGAACTTAACAGATATTTAGATTTACTTCATTGATGATTGAGGCTTTTGAAATTTGTTTTGTTTTGGTTTCTTCCTTAATTCAGCAGCTATATTGTTAAAGACCTACTGTGTGCCAAGTAGTCTTTATAATGTGGTAGGAGATACATAAATTGTCTCATAGTCTGCCATGTTTTAGAATTAAGTATCGAATAAACCTAAAAAACAGTTGAATAAAGAGATTAATCCTAGCTAATGGTTCTTAGAGAAGAGGGATTTCAGTTAAGCCTTTTAAGGAATTTGCATTTGAAACAATATTTTTAAAAAAGACTGTGGTTTCTCAAGTCTTCTTTCTTACCACTCAATGCTAGGTTTTTTTCTATACTTTCCTTCTTACAACCTTATCTTAGTAAATTAAGATAATGAGATTAAAAAGTGAAATTGCCTTGACCAATGCAGTGTTTTACAAACATCATCATCATCATCATCATTGTTACTGTTTATATTATACTGAGTAATGTGCCCGTAAATTGCAGTGGATTCTTCAGATGCTCTTAAATGTGACATTTTTACACATTAAACTTTTTGTTTAACTGATACTTAGAATGAAGGTATAGTAAAACTTATGGTCTTTCTTTGATAAGGTCTGTTTTGATTATTATTTACATGTCAGCTTAAAGAGATTTTTTAAAAACATGTATGGTAAGGAGAGAAAAAACAAAAAAACAACCCCTCCCCCCTAAATATCCAGCTTCCTTAAAATCCTGAAAAGAAGAGAGCAGTTGAATCCAAGGGGGAACAAAATAGCCCAGTAGGGTTATTTATATTTCCTGGTGTCTCTGAAGACATTACTATTAGACTTAACATTAAAACTTTCCCTTCTTTGCAAATGCTCACATGAAAGCATTTTACTTTAAATAAATGTCTGGAGAGTGACTTTGATCATTTGGCTTTTTTAAGCAGCTTGCAGTTTTGGTGATCAACCCTCGAGCAAATTAAACAATTCAGTCTAGTAATTAGTCTGGGCTCTCTATTCTACTTTTTGCTATCATTATCCCACAAAGATGCTGAAATGGAGCCGTGATTAACATTTATGGAGACATATTGTGTATTGTGGGGGAGCTTTATAAGAACTGAGGCTTAGTTTTCTTTCCTTCCAGAAGCTTATGGTACGGTTTGGGGAACTGATACTAATATATGACATAATTAGTAAACATTAGCAGACAAGAAGCGTATGCATACATGACAACAAGCTCGGAAAGTTAAAGTAGAAGGAATTCTCCCTGTTGACTCTTCTTTAGGACAGATATCTCATCTTGAACATCTCTGAATCTTCTGAAGGTTTAAATAAATGTTTGGATTTTTATTATCTTTAGTTTTTAAACCTAAATCAAAAGGAGATATCATGGTATTTTGAAATAAGATATATGAGTATATGATCCATTTCTTTTTTCTTTTTTTTTTTTTTTTTTGTCTTTTG